>NW_026129570.1:0-45887 GCF_022985175.1 Labeo rohita | reverse complement strand
ATCTGATTGAACATGGACAGATGTGTCATACTGATTCTCATTGTGGGAACAGGTACATTATTTGCTGAACAGCTGATGAAACTGAACAAATGCTATATGATTTATTGACTGATTGCTTTTTTCTTAAAAAGAAAGTTAATTGTATCTGCAATGTTATTTTGTTTAGTTTTTATTATTTGTTTATTTTATTATTATTTTGGTCATATGTGCCTATTATTGACAGGTTTGGTGGCTGGAGACAGCATTGAGCCAGATAAAGGGACAGAAAAAAACTTTGAAGAAGGAGAAACTGTCAAGCTGAGCTGCTCATATAGTACAAATGCTGCTAATGTTGTGCTTTACTGGTACAGACAGTATCCCAACAATGAACCTCAATTCTTATTATACAAATATGCACGGTCAATGGGTAGTTATGAAGACACCTCTGATGATCGGTTTCATTCGGCTACATCACAAACATCCACTGAACTCACTATTACTGATGTACGTCTGTCAGATTCAGCTCACTATTATTGTGCTCTAAGAGTAGTAGCCCAGTGATACAAAACATGAGACATGTCGTACAAAAACCTGAAGCTCTTTTCACTTTGAAAATATCTAGTGAAAACCACAATCAAAACCCCAATCTATTAAGCCCCAAATGTAATAAAAATGTGGTCACACCTGTGAGAGACTAAATTAGGCCTGTTATAAAACTTAAAGAAAAAACACACAAACAATATGTTCAGGATATCATGTTGAATTTTTACCTTTTTAATTTCACACCGCTTAATGTCTATCTTTTCCTACATTCTAATTAATTTTAATCATTAGAATTTTTAGAAGACAATTGCATACTAAAACTCATCAATAAAATATTTTGCTTTGGTTAGTATGAATAATTTAGTAAAATAATATAATTTAAAAAAAAAGTATAGACTGCAAGCAAACCAGAGTGACATAACATGCATTTTGGCATTTCTGACCTTAAATATTACTAAGACAAATCTTCATTTACATAATTCCATTATTCTTGGCTCTTCTTGACCATTAGCCTCAGCAACTCTTGAACTACAGCAAATGCAAAACCAAATGCATTTACTACAGTATATTCTTAGGATATTATACATAAATTACTTTTATTTTAATTAGATGGGAAAATGTGTGTATACACACACACACACAGCAGTGGGTGGAGTTTATTCACACTGTTGAGAGTGTGAGACATTGTTCAAACACTATTTTTTTGGTCTTTCTGAAGACACCATGTTTCTCTTTAACTGGATAATAATTCAGCTTTGCATGGGTAAGAGATATTTATTCAAGCAATATGTTTATGGAAAAAACTAAAACAATAAACAGCTGAAAAAAAAAAATTAGGCTTTGTACAGTTCTAATTTACTGCTTGATTAATTAAGACTCTTTTCTTTTCCACAGGAATATCTTTTGCTGATACAATACAGCCACTGTCTTCAGAAAAATATGTTGTTGAGGGTAAAAATGTGACGCTGTCTTGTAATTACAGTACCAGCACTGGCACTGTTAGCTCTCTCCAGTGGTATCGACAGTATGTTGGAGCAAAACCAGATTTCCTACTTCTTGTCAATGAATATTCAAATAAATCTGAGCCTGATCTTCGTCTGTTTTCAAAAGCTACAAGAGAAATCAAACGTGTGGATCTGGAGATCTACTCTACTGCAGTATCAGACTCTGCTCTGTATTACTGTGCTCTGCAGCCCACAGTCACAGGAAACACAAGAACACTGTACAAAAACATGATACACAGTATTGCACCTGCATTACATTGTTTCATAAACTGGTGGATGCAACAAATGTTTGTGAAATGGACCTTTTTCACCTAGACCTTTCTATCTACTATTAAAAAAAGTTTATCATAGCATATCAAAGTTTATCAAAAGTTTATTATAGCAATTAATGTTTACTATAATACTTTTAGGTAACCATAAGATGGTGACATGCACTATATATTCATATTATCAAGCCTCATTACAGGATCATTAGATTGTCTATTTAATTATTAACCAATACCTTATTTACAGATCTGGTACAGATCTACTTCTTTCATTGTCTATACAATAACAACAACAACAACAACAAAAAATGAGTCTGGTTGAGGTTCTATCAATATTCACAATTGTTCTTGGTGAGATTATTTGCTACTCTTCAATTATCTGGTTTTGATTGTATATTATATTGTTGTTTTTTGCTAAATAGTAAACTGACAAACAGCATCATCTCATCAGAGAGCAGGAAGTTCCTGAGTGACTGTATGACTCAGATCCTGAATAACTGCAGAAACTCAGAGCATCACAATCATCACAACCCAGAGAACAGAAGAACATCAACAGAACTGATCTGACTTAGTAAACATGAACAGACACTTGATACTCATTTTAATAATGAGTTCAGGTAAAGTACTTTTTTATTTCAATGCTAATGTTAATGTTTCAATGCTAAGATTGTGTAATGTGAATGAATTTAACTCAAGTGGAATTTTACGTTTATGTTTGCAGGTGCAATGGCTGCAGATCAGATTGGGCCAAATAAGGGTGTAAATTTCATCAGTACAGAAGGAGAGTCTGTAACACTGAGCTGTTCATATGATACAAGCAGTCGTTATGTTGTACTTTACTGGTACAGACAGTATCCTAGCCCTTTTTATTATAGATGCACTTTATTGGACTTGTTTTGGACTATTGAACAGAAACACCTGCCCACTGCCATTATACAGTTTGATCTTTAATATAACTCTGATTGGATTTGTCTGAAAGAAGAAAGTAACATAGACCAAGCATGCCTTGAGGGTGAGTAAATCATGGGCTAATTTAAATTTCTCAGTGGTTAATTTGTGTTCTAAAGATGAACGAATGTCTTACGGATTTGGAACAACATGAGGGTGAGATGACAGAATTTTAATTTTGAGGTGAACTAACCCTTTAAGGAGAAATAAAGCATAAAATGTATTAAGCCTATTTCTATAAGTATTCGCTACATCACACTAAGAGGTCATTACGGTGTTCTTGTTTTCCTAGAAAGAAAACAAGTACTGATCATATCTACGAATCAGATGATGAGGCAGCAGAACAACCACCTCTTAAAAAAAGAAAAGCTGCAAACAAAGCATGTGTTCCACCCGCACCAAAACCTCCAGCAATTCCAAAACGCAACAAAAAAGGTAATGAAGAAAAAAAAAAAGAATAGTAATAAAATAAATGCCATGAATAAAAGCACATGAATATGAAAGTTTCTGAAATTTGGTTGTTCTGACACTGTATGAAATAAGTAAGATTACAAAGGCATAACAGCCAAAACACAAAGTTAAATTTCTCTATTATCAGGTCCTGCTGTGCGGCCTCAGGTTTCGCAGAGCAGAGCTGCAAACACTGTAAGCAACTGTAATTCTGAATTTATATTGTCTTAAATAATAATATAATTAAATAATCGAAATCTACGATGTTTACTAAAAGCTACAACTATGTAAATGTTGAAGCATACAACTGCATCACCATAGCAATGCTTGGTCGTACTTTTGTGTGAATAAATTTGTCCCCCAACTTTCAACAGCATTTGTCAATCAACAACAAAGGGACATGGAAGACCAACAACAAAACTGGTGTGAGAGTTTCCCCAGCTTTCAAGGTAAATTATTAGTTGTATTTGGCTAGTTGTAAAGCTAAATGATATTTTAAAAATTTGAAAATTGTTTAATTCAAATCTTCTGAAGAGTCATGATGAACACATTTTTAATTTGTATGCAACTGTCCCTTTAAGATTGTGAACCCTCTTTTATTAACCAATTTTGAGTAAAGCTAATTGTTTGGCTGTAAAATTCATGGTCTGCCTCTCATACTAAAAATGGCAATAATATTGGGGGGGGCTATCAATAAATAGAGAAAGGTTTGAGTTAGGGTTGTGCTGATAGACCATAGTATCGTGTATCGACGATAGTCAGAGATATCGCCTGTTGCTGATGCCTTTGACGATAGAAAGACGATTATTATTATTATCCGTCAACAAGTATGGGATCAAATTTCCGTCAAATGTATTGCAGTAACAGAACGAAAAATAATAAGCGTACATAAAAAAATTAAAAAGGCATGTAAAATTATAACGCACAAAAATGAAAAATAGATGCAAATTTATTTAGAAAATCAAACAACGTGGTCACGGATCGAAAAAATAATGAGCGCAAATTCAAAATGTAAACCCATTAAAAATTATATTGCACAAAACTGAAACACGAATTCAGCATTTTTCGAGTCACAAACAAAATTAGGTTTTCCTCTCATATTTTATTTTTTTGTGCGCTTATGCTCTTTTCCCCTTTGCTCACGTTGTCGCGTTCTGCGCTTGAGTTCCAAAACTTTGCAGTCCGAGATTTATGTAAATTAGGGCGGGCTTCAGTGTCACCATTGGTCCACTAGTCTAGATTGACAGCTGCTCCTCTAGCCAATCAGTCGAAGGGGGAGATTACGTCACTCCAGTGCGACTCATGACAGCTGTGGCTAAAGCCGGGCGCTCACTGTGCGATTTTTTTAAAGTCCTTTAGGATTGCACTTGTCAGACTGTACAAACTTGCTGATCATGTCAGACTGTGGGATCTCGTTATTATTAATGTCAGACTGTCGACAGTCAAGATGTGTTAAAAACGGGTGCGTGCAAAAAAACTTAGTCCGTAGTTTTACATTATCAACCTGAAAACGTTCAGTGTTCCGGCGTTTTAAGAAGAATAATATAAGCAGCACTACACACCCACGTGAAAACAGCGCGGAACCGGTGTTTATCATAGCAAAGGCAACATATCAGATGAATTTCGTGAGCGGAGGACTTGATAACTGGAATGTATGCAGGTCCATATGGGCCCGGGCAGATTGGGGGCCCGCCGAGCCGAGGGGAACTTTTTAATTGAGCCCTGTCCCTGTCCAGCTACTTATCAGAACATGTTGCAGCCATTAAAATAGCTGTTTTGAATTTTAATGGCAAAGTGGCTAGATTTCGTTTCGTTTCTTTATTAAGTTAATTAAGAAATATGTTTAAACCATTTTATGTTTGTTAAATTGAAGCTTTTGTTTTTTTAAACGAGTCAAGCACTTCCGTGCTACAAATAATGAATGGACTTTATAATAAATATTAAATATTATTTCCAAGCATGTACCGTAAATAAAGCAGATTGTGAATGCTCACGTAATGTTATGTACTTAAGAAAAATCAAACCGAGCTACAAGCTAACCGATTTTTTTGAATCAGGGCCCAAGGCTGACTTGCTACGCCACTGTGTGGATAGCAGAAACCTAGCATTAATTCTGATCATGTCTTGTCTTGCAAAACGACGGCACTTTGACGTTCGTCGTAGGAGATCCATTCATTATTTGTAGAACGCAAGTCTTAGCCTATAAATTGTCAATTTTATGATAAAATACAAATAATAAATGTGAGATAACTATATTCGCCTCAAAACAAGCGGCATGTGAATGAATGATATTTTTTTTTTTCTTTTTAATATTTACAGCACGAAATAAACATGAAAAAAATATTTAAATGCATTTTTTTTAATTAATAAACACGACGCCTCATGAAATCGATCAGATAAAAAAAAAATCGATCAAAAAAAAAAAAAAAAAAAAGTCAAAACATCTCGTGGATAAGGCATAACATTTAGCCTACCTCAGAAAAGCCAACAAGCCTATAACACTTCCAACATACTTTTCTCATAAAAAATCCAGTTAACGGAGTTCATGCCTACCTTTTTATTGCTATTTTTCATAGTAAATGTGAAGACAGGTTTTTTTTTTTTTTTTTTTTTTTTGGGCGGAGTAGGCGGAATTTTCACATAAACTTTACGCAATATAACATTATTTCGTTTAAAGTAGTAATTTAAAACATTCTATAGACATATTTATCATGTCTACTGAGTTTCGGATTAATTTTGTGAATCGCTCCTGCTCAAGACAGAGACGGCAGAAAGTGCATGCTTGATTTCTTTAACTATTTTACGAAAGCATAATGTTTTGTTAATATTGTGAGGGCACACAAATAAAAGTAGACATTTTGCAGTTCCAAATGATGTATTACTCTTACCTTTATGAACAAAAATGGCGTATTTTAGGTTTCCAATGTTATTATGAAAAAATGGAAGTGATCGCGCGGGTGCTTCCATGTCAGCTGCAAAGTGCGCTTTATAGCTTTCACTCTCCGCACAAACGATTGGATGTGCGCTTAACAGCGCACATATATCTAGGTTAAATGTTTAAATTAATATTGTGAAATACATCAAATGTTTTATGTTTATAGCTTTTATTTTATGGAAGTCGTGTTAATTTGAGAAGGCTAAATTGATCAAACATGCTCAACTCATTGCTGCTGGCCGCTTGGTCGTTACTTTTAAAAACAAAAGCTTCAATTTAACAAACATAAAATGGTTTAAACATTTTTCTCAATTAAAGAAACGAAACGAAATCTAGCCACTTTGCCATTAAAATTCAAAACTGAGCTATTTTATTGGCTTCAACATGTTCTGATAAGTTGTTGGACAAGGACAGGGCTCGGGTCAGAGCTGGGCCCGTGCAGGACACTATTCGTTCCCTCGGTTCAATTAAAAAGTTACCCTCGGCTCGGCGGGCCCCCAAACTACCCGGGCCCATATGGACCTGCATACCCAGACGCTACGCCCCTGTATCCACATAATTTCCAGTTCTCCCGTCCTCCGCTCATGAAATTCATCTGATGTTGCCTTTGCTATGATAAACACCGGTTCCGCCGCTGTTTTTACGTGGGTGTGTAGTGCTGCTTATATTATTGTTCTTAAAACGCCGGTATTGTCGCCGTTTGTTTACTTCTCACCATATCCAACATTTCAGACCCGCGTTATGCAGCTTGCAGTCACTGAACGTTTATAGGTTGATAATGTAAACCTGCGGACTAAGTTTTCTTGCGCGCAACCGTTTTTAACAGGTCTCTGAGTCGCACTGGAGTGACGTAATCTCCCCCTTCGACTAATTGGCTAGAGGAGCAGCTGTCAATCTAGACTAGTGGACCAATGGTGACACTGAAGCCCGCCCTAATTTACATAAATCTCGGACTGCGAAGTTTTGAAACTCAAGCGCAGAACGCGACAACGTGAGCAAAGGGGAAAAGAGCATAAGCGCACAAAAAAATAAAATATGAGAGTAAAACCTAATTTTGTTTGTGACTCGAAAAATGCTGAATTCGTGTTTCAGTTTTGTGCAATATAATTTTTAATGGGTTTACATTTTGAATTTGCGCTTATTATTTTTTCGATCCGTGACCACGTTGTTTGATTTTCTAAATACAATCGCATCTATGTGCGTTATAATTTTACATGTCTTTTTAATTTTTTATGTACGCTTATTATTTTTCGTTCTGTTACCGCAATACATTTGACGGAAATTTGATCCCATAAACAAGGCACCTAACTTTAGCGATGCAGTGCAGATGCCTCAGAAACTTGCCGCAGTATAAACACAGCATAGAGTGGCCACGTCGCCTTAACGCGCCGCAGACTTGTGCAGTGAAAATGGTATTTTCATCATACAGTACGGTGTGGTTAGATTAACTGATTCTAACGGGTGTTATATTATATTAGCATTGCACAGTCATTAGGATAACAGAGGTAGTAAAACATGGTTCAGTCTGAATTAAATACGATATATCAGAATCGGTCTGTATATAGTAAACATAAACATTCACCTCACTAACATCTATATGCCTTAATTAGAATTACGATGCAATCAAATGGCGCTAAACATATGCACGTGAATTATACGGGCATTGCTTCTCCACATTCAATATGAACTGAACTACAACATGAACTGATGTCAACGATCAGACATACAGAGGTAACATTATTGCAATATAAAGGGTAAAGAAAGATACATTCATTTACATTCAGGTACGCACATTTACCACTCACTGAACATAGCAGAGAATAAAACCGAAAGTAAACTTGAACCTCTCTGGCAGAACTACCGTCAGCACTCCGTACACGCACAACTAAGTCACATGCCCAATAGCAAGTCTACCTTTACAAAACGAATAAGGAATTTAGTACATAGATAATTAAATAAATTAGCACGATAGTATTGTGTGTCGGCGACCTCTCAGGCTGACGATAGGACGATATGAAAATTGAGCATATTGCCCAACACTAGGGCTGCTCGATTTTGACAAAAATCATAATCACGATTATTTTGGTCAATATTGTAATCACGATTATTTAACACGATTGTGACAGGGTCCAAAACTTTATATTAGTGATTAATTTAAAGATAGCAATACAGCAGAAAAAAAAACAGTGCTTTAAAAAAATACTGAATACTTTTATGCAAGTCTAAAGTAGTCTAACAATACTACAGAAATTGAATGTAATTATTTGAATGTAAAATAAAACGGCGTCTTTACTGTAATAGTTAAACATGCTTTGTTTCTGATTAAAACTACAAGCGTCATTCATTCAAGAGCACATTACTGACTAGCGTTTACATGAACAATCACCAAGCGCCTCATTTTGAAATATTTTTGCATGTATTTGATGTATTTGCACGTATTTGTTTAGGCGCGCACCTTAAAAGATAACTTTACATGTCCGTGTTCTGCTCCGTCTCTGAGCGCAAACACAGAACAGCACAGCATAAGTTTTCTTATGTGCTTTTAAAAACACGACATCAAAGAAACATTAATAAATCAAGCACGTCCCGTTTTATGTAAGTCACGTGATTTTGCTGATTTGCATGTGAAATTAGGCTTTTATGAAGGAGCGAAATAATCGTTTCATCTCGATTACTGCATTTTCATGATCGTTTGAAGCAGAAATCGAAATTGAAACTGAATTTCGATTAATTACACAGCCCTACCCAACACTAGTTTGAGTATAATTTTATTCTACCTTTATACACAATTTGATTTCATTAACTCAAATTTACCCTGATATTACACATTGATTACTGCACATAAGGTACAAAAACCAATGGAAAATCAACTGTACTTGGTAGGCATTAGAACAAGCAAATTTGAGATTCTGGTTACCACAATTAAAATGTACACTATAGCACTGACCAATGCTTATATGATTGTTTTTCTTCAGAAGACTAGGATTAAACTGCACGATTCATATGCTTATGCATAACCTCATAATTACACAAATTCCAAAAGCAACTTACCTACTACTTACTAACCCATCTTTCTTAGCTCCTGAACGCATGTCTCAGCCAAACCATCATGAACACGGCTGGTGTGTTGATCAACCTAATGCACAAGGTAAAAGAACATAATCAGGGATAAAGTAAATCTGAAACATTCACAGCATTCAAATAAATCTAAAACTAAAAATCCATGTTCAATCTATAGAACACAGCTTTTCTGTTCCAAGGCCCTCAGGGGACCACCAAGGAAGAGCCCACAGTAAGTTAACGGTGCATAAATCCACTTCAGTAAATGTTAAAATCTGACACCCCTCACAAATTGTTTTATTTAAAAATTAATGTTTTTACTATTATTGGACATTATATACACATGCACTGCAGACACAAAAGTAAAATGCCGACCCTAATCAAAATTATTCCCTCTAGTTAATATCGATGCTGAAATGTGTGTCACAGAGTGTGCAGCAGGCCTTAGTTTGTTAATTTGTAAATGTAATGAGTGTAACTTACCCACTCCACCTTTTTCAGCTCCAGTGGGCATCTCTCAGGTGGACCATCACAGAGACGGCTGGAGTGCTCCTCTACCTGACACACAAGGTACAAGAGAATTAGTTAGAACAAGGAGATGAAAATGAGGAAAACTTAGATGCAAGCCACTGGGATAAATCTAAATTATCCACCCTAGTTAATATGAATGCTGAAATGGGTGTTGCTGAATGGGTATTAGGCTTTAGTTTGTAAATTTGCCAATGTAACAAGTGCAACTTAACCACTCCACCTTTCTCAGCTCCAGTGGGCATCTCCCAGGTAGACAATCACGGAGACGGCTGGAGTGCTCATCCAACTAACACACAAGGTACAAGAAAATTAATTGGAGCACGGAGGAGAAAACACTTTATTCACAGCCCTTTACACAATCTAAAACTGAATAATAAAATTTTTTCTTCAATCCATAGAGCCCACCTTTACTGTCTTGAGACCCTCAGGAGACCACCAAGGAAGAACACTGAGTAAGTCCACCAAAGATTTAGAATGACCAATGGATAACCAGTTAAAGTATCTAAAGCCAATTTATTTCTTACATCAAAACTTACCTTTAAATGTGCCTGGCCGTGACGTTTTGAGTCCAAAATATGTAATAATAGCGCACATTATTCTTTGTCAATTTTAGCCAAATGGTGAATCAGTTATTTGAACCAGTTTATTCCCACCTAAAGTACTGCATGTTCATCAAGTTCATTTAACTTTTTCACTTAAATGGTATCTTTTAAAAGACTCACACCAGGGGTGTCCAGTCCTGTTCATGGAGGGTTTAGCTCCAACCCCAATTAAACACATATATCAGCTAATCAATGTCTTGGTAGGTATTGTATACTAGAAACTTCCAGGCAAAAGTATTGGCAAGTTTGAGCAGAACGTCTAGGTTACGAACGTAATCCTCGTTCCCTGAAGGAGGGAACGGAGACGTTACATATAGGAACTCGCCTGAGAGACCAATCATCTCTGAGCCTTATTCAAAAGGCCAATGAACATTGGCGAGTAGTATTTGCATGCCGAGCCACTCCCCCGTACATACGGGTATATAAGATGGCGGCAGGCAACCACTCATTCAGGTTTTCGCTGAGGAGCCGAGCCGCAGCCCGGCGTCAGTGCGACGTCAGGTCGTGGCAGGGGATGTAACGTCTCCGTTCCCTCCTTCAGGGAACAAGGGGTACGTTCGTAACCTAGACGTTCCCCTTCAGTCGTTTATTATAACGTTACATATGGGAACAGACCCATGGAACAGGCCACGATCCAGACGCCGCGTTACGCACAGACCCACGTGCTGACAGGCGGACGTGTCAGCAGACGGATATGAACGTAACCATCCCAACGCCCTGAGGGCCGATAGAGGGGCCCCACAGGGATGCCAGTTGTTACTGAAGCAGGAGTTGGGGGGGCGGAGCACATGAGATCTCTACATGTGGAATGAAAGTAATTAAATATATCTATAGCCTTTAGAGATATATGAGGGAAACATCGGCCTTCTGGCTGACTGTGGAAAAATACTGAGACATGTTGCCACAACCTGCTGGGCGAAGGAGACCCAGCCGGAGCACAGTCAGGCACTACTCTGCAGCTAGGCCTGACTGCGGGGCATGGAGGACCCAAGGTTCACCGGGGGGAACAACTGAGGGATATAGCACACGGATCCCGTAGGAGTGGCGCAGCAAGCCGACACGGGAGGACACGGCCTCGACGCGAAGGTTGTAGAATCTAGCGAAGGTATTAGGTGTCGCCCAGCCCGCAGCTCTACAGATATCTGCTAGTGAGGTGCCATGAGCCAACGCATAGGATGAGGCAACACTCTGTGTGGAGTGGGCACGAACACCTAAGGGGCATGGCTCTCCCTGGTTTTGGTACGACAGGGAGATGGCATCTACCACCCAATAGGCCAACCTCTGTTTGGAGACAGCATTCCCTTTCTGCTGACCTCCAAAGCAGACAAAGAGCTGCTCGGTGCGTCTGAAGTGCCGAGTGTGGTCCACGTATATACGTAAGGCGCGAACTGGACACAGCAGCACAGAGGCTGGGTCTGCCTCCTCCAGGGGCAGAGCTTGCAGGTTCAACACCTGATCGCGGAAAGGTGTGGTGGGAACCTTGGGCACATAACCGGGCCGGGGTCTCAGAATGACGTGAGAATCGCCGGGCCCGAATTCCAGGCATGTTTCGTCGACAGAGAAAGCTTGTAGGTCCCCTACCCTCTTGATGGAGGCCAGTGCGGTTAGGAGCGCTGTCTTAAGTGACAGATGTTTTAGCTCTACTGACGCAAGTGGCTCAAATGGGGCCTCCCGTAGGCCCTGGAGGACGACGGAGAGGTCCCAAGAGGGTACGGGGTGTGGTCTGTGGGGGATTAACCCTTCTCGCACCCCTAAGGAACCTCACGATCAGTTGGTGCTTACCAAGGGATGTTCCATCCACTGCATCGTGGTACGCTGCGATGGCAGCAACATACACTTTGAGAGTCGAAGGGGACAGCCTGCGCTCCAACTTCTCCTGCAGGAAGGAAAGCACTACTGCAATCGGTCATCTCTGTGGGTCCTCTCCGCGAGAGGAAATGTTTTGAGAGGGACCGCTGTCTTGTGTCTGAATAATTCCAGACACTTCAGCACTAACTGTGTATGTTAGCATGCGCTTCGTCGTGAGCATCTTGAACGGCAGCCTGAGAAGGGACCGATTCAGGGCTCGAAGATCCAGAATAGGTCTTAACCCACCGCTCTTCTTGGGCACGATGAAGTAGGGACTGTAAAACCCTGACTTCATCTCGGCTGGAGGGACAGGCTTGATTGTGTCCTTCGCCAGTAGGACTGCAACTTCCGCACAAAGCACAGCGGCATGTGTGTCCGAGTGGACAGAAGTGGAAAGGACGCCTGTGTACCTGGGCGGACGTCTGGAGAACTGAATCGCATAGCCGAGACGTACCGTCCGAATCAACCACTGCAAGGAGCTGGGAAGCTGAAGCCAGGCTCCCAGCCTGGTCGCCAGGGAAATCAAAGGAACCTTGACCGACGTGCCCGCGGTGGGGCAGCCTGTGGGGGGGAAGGGGTAGGGGACTGATCCCAGAAGGAAGAACGTCCTGGAGAAAAGTCTGACTGCACTGGGCAGCGCTTACCGTCTTCCCTGGTTCCCGCGCTGGCGATATCGGGCTCCGAGTCCAGATCTGAGGAGGCAAAGCATCGCTCGAAAAGGGAACTCGGGGCCGGGACCCCAGAGGTGATGAAATTGACTCTTTCTGTGTGAATGTGGGTACCGTCGACCCGTAGGCCGACGGCAGCATTTGAGTACACAGCGGCTCCCAGCCCTCCACCGGGAGTGGGGACGTAGGTGTTGTCATCCCCCAAAGAGCAATCACCTCCACCTCTGGGTTGCCCGCGTCAGGGACGCTTTGCAGCTTTTCTGCCGCAGCCAGCTCGACTTCAAGCTGCCAATCTAGCATCGTGTGCCTCGGCAGGGGACGGAGCTGGTTTTTTAGGGGTCGCAGGGGGGCACCCTCGGCGACGGGCAGGCGGAGGTTGAGGGCCCGGGGATGTGGTGGCACTGTCACGGCGGGGCAGGATGTGTTTTATCGCCTCCGTCTGCCTCTGAACCGCTGGGCAAAGTCCTCGACGGTGTCGCCGAATAGGCCACCCTGGGAGATGGGAGCGTCGAGAAAGCGAGATTGTCGACGTCTGCCATCTGGGCCAAGGTCAGCCATAGGTGTCGCTCCTGGACCACAACTGTGGACATCACCTGGCCAAGGGAACGTGCCGTGACCTTTGTTGCCCTGAGGGCGAAGTCGGTGGCAGCACGGAGTTCCTGCATAACCCCTTGGTCAGGGCCACCCTCGTGCAGATGTTTCAACGCCTGGGCTTGGTAAACTTGCAGGGTAGCCATGGCGTGCAGGGCGGTGGCAGCCTGTCCAGCGGCGTGGTAAGCCCTGCCCGCGAGAGCAGACGAAAGCTTACACGCCCTGGAGGGGAGATGCGGCCGATCCCGCCAGGTGGCAGCGCCCCACGGGCATAAGAGGGGCGCCAACCCACCGAGCCATCTGCTTCACCCTCCGACTCTCCCTCTGATGCTGCAGCAGACATCTCAATCTCCTGTGGAGCGCCAAAGGAGACACTCAGCCCGGTGTGCGGGGAAGCAAACTGCTTTGGCAACTCGACGGAACCACGCAGTGGTGCAGAAGTCCGCGGGGCTTTGCTGGCCACCGGAGCATTCTGCAGTCACCTGGATGTCCCCCAAGTGCCTCGCCGCGGTAGCCGAAAAACCTTGATGGCTCAACGACTTGCCGCGGGAAGACAATGAGGGGAGCCTACTCGCGAACAAGCGACGGGACTTCAAAGTGGCCATGGTCATGCGTTCGCAATGAACACATGAACCATCCGTGAACGCTGCCTCAGCGTGCTCTCAGCCCAGGCACGTGAGGCAGTGATCATGTCCGTCCAGCGAGGCGAGGAAACTACCACATCCGGAAACGCACGGCCGGAAAGACATACCGGGAAAATGTCTTCCACAGCCATGAGAAATTCACTCTTTTAGATCCCGGTTTGCCCAGGGAGGAACCGCGGCACAACAGTGCACTCAAATTGGGTTGCTCGCTGGTGTGCAAAAGGCTTCTTGATGCTGTGAAAACAACAGCCCACAGGATCATGCTGGCAGCTGCCAAATGCTCTTTTAGAAATAGCTCTTTTAGTCTTTGGCAGCACGCCAGAGGAGAGAGTGTAACTCTTTTTTTGTTTAAATCGGGCTCGAAACGAAGGCTCCGAAGCAAAAATCTGAATGAGTGGTTTCCTGCCACCATCTTATATTCCCGTATGTACGGGGGAGTGGCTCGGCATGCAAATACCACTCGCCAATGTTCATTGGCCTTTTGAATAAGGCTCAGAGATTATTGGTCTCTCAGGCGAGTTCCTATATGTAACGTCGTAGTAAACGACTGAAGGGGAACTCTGTATAACATTAGTCCTCCAGGGGTGCGTTTCCCAAAAACATCATTAGCTAACTATGGTCGCAGTTATAAGCATAGTTCAATAAATAGTTCATAGTTCTAACGAACAATAGCATCACAAAGTTGCGTGGCTGGAATGACAACCCTCGCCCTGTGGTTAGAAGCATAATTTCTTGTTTGTATGACATGTGGACTTTATAAATCCTTATCTTGAGCAAAATAATTTGCCACTGACCAAAGTGAATAAACAACAAATTTGCAACAATATGGTTTCAGGAAACAGTCATGACTACCTAATTGATTTCAGTTATGAAGTTGTATCTGAGTGATGATTTACATTTACTGACTTTTTCTACTGGATGGCATTGATGCCATTATTTTATTTTTTAAAAAAAGGAATTGAATACATATATTATTCTTTTTTATAATTTTCTGAAAATTGCTATAATTTTATTTGTGCATTTACTTGTCTCAGTAACTAGCAAATCTTACCCACTTTATCTTTCTCAGCTCAAGTAGGCATCTCTCAGGCAGACCATCACAGCTGGGGTGTATATCCACCTAACTGTACACAAGGTACAGTACAAGAGCATCAATTAGAGTTAGACCTAAGAAGTGTTGGGTAAGCTAATTTCAAAAAAAGTAATTAATTACCAAATACATCATCTATTTTGTACTTTTCAGACAGTAATTAGTACTCAATAAGTAACTTAATTATTCAAATCATTAATTAGGCTACATCTTAAAATCCCTTTAAACCTTAAAGCAAAGACTATAGAAATTAAACTTTTTATTCTTACAATTTTAGTCAAACATAGCATAGGTTAGCCTCTAGCTGTAATACTCAAACATGTGTATAAAGAATGTAACCTCCTTTAGTTAACAAATAGAATTACTCAAAATATCTTCAAAATATCTGAAAAACAAAACAGCTTAAGAAAAGTTAACCATTACATTTAAGCTTGGCAAGATGTTTAGGAAAAGGCCCACTAGTAAAATCTAATGTTAACTAATTTAAAAAAATTTGAAATTGTTACTTTGGGATGAATCACAATTATGCCCCTAGTTAATATGAATGCTGAAATGTGTGTCACAGAGTGTGCAGCAGGCCTGAGTTTGTTAATTTGTAAATGTAATGAGTGTAACTTACCCACTCCACCTTTTTCAGCACCAGTGGGCATCTCTCAGGTAGACCATCACGGAGACGGCTGGAGTGCTCATCCACCTAACACACAAGGTACAAGAGAATTAGTTAAAACATAGAGGAGGAAACACTTTATTCACAGCCCTTTACACAATCTAAAACTTGATAATATAAGATGCATGATCTGTTTATCTATAGAGCACACCTTTTCTGTCCTGAGACCCTCAGGGGACCACCAAGGAAGAACACAGAGTAAGATAAGAGGGGGAAGGGGGGTCCATGATGGGTGAAAAGGAAGCTGTTAGAAAGTACTATAGTACAATAACCTGCCAAATCAAATTAAACCCATTTAAAATCATATTAAATAGGGATGCAACAGGGCTCTATGCTTACTTTTCTTGTTAGGAGCACTTGGGCACTTAATTCAGAATAAAGCAAGTAACTGTCTTTATGAATGGGAAACTGAATAATTTCACTATATCACTTTAAAGCACGTTCATTCATAATAGAAACACTGCTGTGTTTGAGTGGAGATGTGCAGCGGCTCAGTTGTGACTTGTTTCTACTACTTTTGATGATGAAATCAGACAATAGTGCTTATAGGTACAACAATAAAACAAAAGTGTAATAAAATGTAATAAAAGGTAGAAGAACACTTGTAAATAACAAATCAAAAAACCCATTTAAAATCATTTTAAATAAAACAAACTTTTCTTGAGGCCAAAAAAAAAATAAGTGTTTTAGGAATGGCTAAAATTTCACTAGCTCAAGCATTTCAATAAACAAACTATTGGTGTTGGGGTGGTGTAGGGAGCGGCTCAGTTTTTTGTTTCGATGATGAAATCACAGACAATGTAAATAAAAGTAACGATTCTGTGTCATGGTGATCGGCCAGTATCAATGCTCTGAGCTTATATAACGGATATGTGAGCTCTCTGATGTCAGGCATTCACCACAGCCACCACCATCTGACACACCTCCTCAAGCGCCACCCACTCGTTCACAGGCGTGTGTGTGTGTGTGTGTGAGGGTGTGACATCTGATCACCATTAACCTTTTTTCAGATAAAGTATTAATACAGATGTTGCTTTTGTTTTATTTTTGTTACATTTTTACAGTAAAATTATGTAATGCATGTAATGTAACTATTGTTTTAACAGAGTAATAATTAATCAATAATTAATTAATCAGTGAACATTTCAAAATTGGATTTTTGCCTAAAGGTGTGCAATTTTTTTCAGGGTAATGCGCATGGTGAGCATAGTTCCAGGCAGCTTTTGACCGCATTACATGTCCATATCACTTTGCCAGTTTTTTCAAAGGTCCTTACAGCCTAAAAACAGCAAAATAACCAAAACTGGCCAATGACACTGGCCAAACTAAATGCGGTAAACAAAAGAAAAAAACAACAGATTATTTCCATGTTTTATCCACAAAAATACGTTTTATTATGTACGGAAAGCACATACTATATTTCTCCCACTCTCTTTCCTATGGTGACCGCAAGGGGACCTGTTCAGTTAACTTAAGTTTGTCCTGGCCACGACATTAACTTGTGGGAAAGTCATATTATATCATGGCCACGAGATATTAATTTGTGGGAACATCATATGTTGTGGCTACAAGATCATTTTGTCAAGGTAACGACATCCTTATGTCGTAGCCACGAGATGCTATGATGAGGGAACCACATGCATTTCTTGTGGCCACGAGTTTAATGCGTAAACAAACCTGCGTGACCATAGTAACCTGGAATTATCAGAGATGGATTTAACATTTTATTTTAAATTAAGAAATTATTATAATAGAAAAATACATTTGTAAAAATTATTGTATTAAGAACAGGCGATGATGTCTACGTGAGCCAATTATTATTGGTTATATTTTTATATTTGTTTTTCCCTTCATTTCAATCTCTTCACTTTTAACGCTCTGAATGTAAATGATACTGTAAATGCTCAACATGCCAAGCTTTCTAAATGACTGTTTTTTTTCACTGGAATGCAGTTTTAAGGTTAAATGTAACATTTTATTTTATCTAATGAATAGACTAGTCAGTAAAAATATAGTGTTTCATTGACGAGTGAGTCATTCACATAGTTTCATTTGTAAATCATTTATAGTCACACACGGGCATAAATGCAATCATAAAGTCAAAACTTTATTGGCATAACTGTCAAGCGTTTACAGTATTTGCGAAATATATGGTAGCAAATACTAGCATATAAAAAATGGTTAGGAAAAGCAATACCCAAATATAAAAATATAGCCCTTAGTCACTTATTTATTATTATGTTATTATTTTAATAACTGGTTAGGACTATATTTTGTTAATGCCTGACAATTATGCCAATAGGTTTTGACTACTAATATTAATAATAATAATAATAATAATAATAAGATGATGACCAGTTATTAGACTTACAAGACTGTGGGATGGATAAAAATGTTTCTTGTAGGCCTATTTTATTTGATGTACTTTATGTAATATTTATTCATGATAAACGTCTTTCGAACGCATCACGCATAAACAGCATTGTCTATTGTTAATATAATAATGCATTCATTACTATAATAATTAATATAATAATTTCTTAATTTAAAATAAAATGATGATAAATCCATCTCTGATAATCCCAGGTTACTATGGTCTTGCAGGTTTGTTTACGCATTAAACTTATGGCCACAAAAAATGCATGTCGTTCCATCAACATACCATCTCGTAGATATGACATAAGGATATCTTTACCTCGACCAAATGATCAAATGGCCCTGACAAAATTAAGTGAACAGGTTCCCTCAAGGTCACCGTACTTTCCCCTACAGATGCACACACATAATAATATAGATTGCACACACGTTAACATATGCGCTAATGTTGTTAGGGCTGCTCTGACGATTAACAACTTAAACACTACATGACATTTCTCGAAAGCAAGGTAACAACAGCGCTATTCCTGAAGAAAATGTCTTTAAATGTCTTTTAATGTCTTTAAAGCGTTGACAGTTTTTCTTTCATTTAATACTTGGTCACAATCTAGAAAAGATGATGCTGTATTGGCTATGACTAAGTGCAACATAGGCTACTAGATCTTCTGGGGTTTTTCTGTTTGTGTTTTTGTTTTTTGTTCTTTTTGAGTAAAGAAAACGCTGTACTGAATTATTATTATTATTATTATTATTATTGTTATAGGCAAAGTAAAATAAATAAATAAAGTTATTAATCATAGGCCTATTTTTTTCTACTCAAACCTGTTTTGGAATAATACAGAGGAACACAGGAACACAAACATGCAAAAAAACAATTCTGCCTGTAGAGAACCAATCAATATATATATATATATATATATATATATATATATATATATAACCAATCAATATATATATATATATATATTTTATTTATTTTATTTTATTTTTTTTCATTTTTGAGCCCTGAAATATATAATTGACCAAGATCAGTATCGTATCAGCCAAAAAAAAAAAAATCCTTGGTGCATCGCTAGTTTTTTATGCATTCCCCCAGTTGCACAAACAGGGCTTAAGACTAGTCCTAGACTAAAATGTACATCTGAGCTGTTTCAACTAAAAGAAACTTGCACTGACTGATCTTTAAATATATTAGTGCCTTTGTTTTCGTCTTTAGATGCACACCAGTAATGATTTTTCTATGGTACATTTATAAAAATCTTACCCACTTCACCTTTCTCAGCTCCAGTGGGCATCTCTCAGGCAGACCATCATGGAGAAGGCTGGAGTGCTCATCCAACTAACACACAAGGTACAAGAGAATTAATTAGAGCACGGAGGAGAAAAGACTTTATTCACAGCCCTTTACACAATCTAAACTGAATAATAAAATTTTTTCTTCAATCCATAGAGCCCACCTTTACTGTTTTGAGACCCTCAGCAGACCACCAAGGAAGAACACAGAGTAAGTTACCTATTTTTTTTTTTAAAGGGGTCCATTAATTACCATTTCACTTTTTTAACTTTAGTTAGTGTGTAATGTGGCTGTTTGAGCATAAACGATATCTGCAAAGTTATGACGTTTAAAAGTTCACTACAAAGGGAGAAATTTTATTTTACAGAATTTGCTTTTTAAGGCTTACAACAAATGGCTGGTAGGGACTACAACAAGCTACTTCCTGGTACTTTGTACTACGTACAAAGTTATTTTTTTAATTCCACCAGCCAACTTTGAATGTTGCCATTTATGTGACCAGTGTAATCTATTCTACAATTATAGCTTTTGTGCTCATTTAGCTACATGCACACTAAATATGGTTTGATTTGGCCACTGCCCAGGTGAAAAAAGTTCCATAATGTACATAGGGCATAATCAGGGGTGCACATAAGTTTTTTTTTTTTTTAAGCCAGCTTACATAGGTTCTGCTTGATCGTCTTCATCAAAATTCTTTGGGTCTGACTCAGGCTCAAATTTATATGGCAATACTGATGCCATTGTTAACAATACACCGGGAGGGCATGCAACTACTTATAGTAAGAGACGTGACGTTTCTGGACAATGTGCACTAGGCGGTTAGTAAATCACAACACACTGGGCCAGCTAACCAATCTGAGCCCATTGTGTATTTCTGAGGGATGAAATCAGGAAGTCAACAGACCATTTTTAGGAGAACTGAGAAGCTGTACAGAATAAAGATAAATGTGAAAAACAGTGTACCCTATAAACAGTCAAGTCTTTGAAAAAAGCCGGTAGACCACCCCTTTAAGTAATGTTATGAAAACCATTATCATTAGCTTCTGTCAAGGTAGATGCATGTGAAAGTACATCAAACATTTAAAACTTTACAGTAAATTTATACTTACAGGTACTTCTGGTGTGAGACAGGAAAATCCAGTCTCGAGTTCTGTCCCAAATCAATGCACACGTATGTTATTTATCAATTTAAATAATCAGCAAAATGCATTATTTCATTCATCAAAGCTACATACCAAATTAAATTATCTTCTGTATTACAGCTGTAGAAAGGATCATTCTGGAAACACTAGAGAAAATGGACATGAAGATAAATCATCTTAGTTCATTGGTCCAGTCTCTAGTGGGAAACAGGCGTGTTGTACCCCAAATGCAGATGGATGAAGAGGAAGAAGGCAGTGTCTTTCCTATAGCATCTACAGAGGATCTAGATAGGCTGGAACAAAGATTATCTGATAGAGGGTTTATGAAGAGAATGGTAAGAATCACTGAAATTGTCAAACCTACAACAACTAACAAAATGTAAACAACTGTGTTTGTGCATAACTGTATGTGTAAATGTTTACAAACTACCTTTGAAATGTTTTTGAAAGAAGTCTCTAATGTTCACTAAATCTCCATTTGCAAATATAAGAAAAAAAACCCCTAAATATATATTTAAATATATTTTTTTAACTATATATATACTGTGAAATATTACAACATTCATTTTATTTTTAGATATTTTAAGTAGCTCATTACATTAGCCTCCAGTGTCAAACGACCATTCAAAAATCATAATTTACTGATTTCTGCTCAGTTATTAGGAATTATTACTTGATAAAGGTTCAATTGCCTTATGTTTCTTTCCAGGATTCTTTGATAATTAGAAATAATGCTGATTTGCAGGTTATGTTGGGGGCTCTGTGGTTTCAGCCTTGAATGTGTATGAATTATTATTATCATCAATAAAACAATAAATATAAAGTCACCATTTTATTAACCAACTACAAAATATTTATTATTTAAAAAAAAAAACATCAAATAGTCTCTTTTCAAAATTATTTAAAAATTCCAAAAAACATAATACCACAATAGGGCAGTCATTAGAGTCCAAAAACAAATGGCACATGACCAAGTGAAGACCAATAAATGAATCATATATTAATGTTTTTGAAATTGTAATTTTAGTATAGGGATACTGAAATGCACTTTTGAGTTGTTGTCAGGTTATGTGTGAGTGTGCATTTTTTTTTTTTTTTTTTTATTCTTACCACCACAGTAAAAAACTTGGTTTTTATAGAAATCTTAAAATATAGTAGTCAACTTTTAAAGTGGATCAAGAAAGTTAATTAAAGTTGTCCTTAAAACAAGAACGGCTATTGTTTTGGTTTTAGGACAACTTTGATTAAATGTTTTGATCCACTTCAAATGTTGACTACTGTAGATATTATATACAAAAAGGCAAATAAAAATGTATCTACATTTTAAGTGTTATAAATTATATGCCCAATTATATTTATTATGCTTGAGTTTGAGATTTGCAATTTCTGCGGGTTTACATTTTACATGCAAGCTGTCACTGTTTTCGTGAACTTGTACTGTTTTGTCAAACCACAATTTTATCACATAAAAGTGTTGCACAGGACATGTCTCAGTTACTTACTTGTTTCATTATTTTACTCATTTTAATCTGCTATTGCTTTAGAATTAGAGTGTCTCAATAGATGTTTAATAAAATAAATAATAAATGTTTGTTAAGCAGCAAATCAGCATGTTAGAATGATTTCTGAAGGATGTGACACTGAAGACTGGAGTAATGATGCTGAAAATTCAGCTTTACATCACAAAAACAAACCAGATTTTAAAACAGAAAAGTTCCAATAAATAATTTTATAATATTGCTGTTATACTGTATTTTCAATCAAATAAATCATCTTCAGTGAACATAAGAGGCTTCTTTCAAAAACATTCAAATCTGAATTATTCCAAACTTCTAACGAAGTGTATAGAATACAGGTCAATGTAATGCTAAAATAGTACTTCAAAATTTACTTGTTGAAGGTGAACAGATTATCCATCAGTGGCGGGCCGAACATGAAGAAAACTGTATGGAGGATTTGCTCCAAATTGTTCTCCACTGACGTCGCCCGGCAATTGAACTGGTGCGGGAGGGGAGACAAGCGAGGGATCAGAAAATCTAACATCGGAGCGCTCATATTAGGTAAGTTCTATAATGTTGTACAAATATACTGCTTAAAAAAATAAAGGGAACACTATTCTGTACATTGTTGGTTAAGTGTTCCCTTTATTTTTTTGAGCAGTATACAAGCAACATAATTAACCCTTTCATGCATGAATTATAGAAAACATTATCTAGTTTTTTTATGATTCTTTATTATTTTAATATGATGCTAAAATTGAAATCCATTTTTTTTTTTTTTTATAAAATTCAGTCTTATTAAAAAATAGTTACTTGTCCACGTATGTGGACACTATGCAACAAAGGAGTAAAATGGGACATAAAGCCACAGCTGACAATATGTAATATTGTGTTTTTTTAATGGCATGTTATGCTAGTTATATCAGTTTAGTTATTAAAAACAATATTACAATATAACAACAATAAAATGCATATTGTAGGAACAATAACAGTTACATATATGCTATTAGCAATATAGGCAAATCATAAAAATCAAATCAAAAATTGCTGATATTAAGAACTTATTATTTTTTCATCCTTATCTTACTTCCACTGTCCTCTGGGATATTCTCTATTACTCTGACTCTGACTCCTTGACCTGTGCTGTACCTGTTTGGCAGGCAAAATGCAAATTTGTCTCCATATATATATTTGTGTAAAGTTGCCATTTAATGTAATAATAATTAATTTTATGTTGATATATTTGTTATATCACAGTATAATACAATTTATAGCATCTCTGGAAAAAAAAGAGAATAGATATAGCAGATTACAGAAATCAGACTTTATGGAATCTGACTCCACTGTTGCATGACCTGCACATGTGGACAGTTGGTTTTTGGTGAATAAAAACTAGATTTTACTCAAAAATTTAGTTTATAAAATACTAACATATTACTCTAAATGGAGTTAAATAACTGTCCACAAATGTGGACACCATGCATAAAAGGCTTAATGGCGGAGCTGTTATTACAGAATTAGTCAAGTACTGCAATGATTTATAACAGGGTTCAAACTGGTCAAATAACGTGGCATCAGCCGTGTTCAGAAATATTTAGAAATGCTAATAACTTAAGAACTTAAATGAGATTTAAAACATCAGTTAGAAATTTAGTTGCAACCAAAATGCTCGCTAAACAACGCATGGTCTCCTCGCTAATTAACAAACAAGTGAGAGTCATCGTAAATCAACCGACACAAAAAGAATTTGGAAGTTATTATAAAACCGATCGCAGGCACCGCAAAATTAGTTTTAAAATATGCACCTACCTTAACCAAATCTTCCCTCGCAATTTTCTTGTCTTCTGCTCTGCACTGCACCTGGTTAGGTTGGGGAAGGGTTTTGACTCACCTCAACTCAC
Source organism: Labeo rohita (assembly GCF_022985175.1). Taxonomy (NCBI): domain Eukaryota; kingdom Metazoa; phylum Chordata; class Actinopteri; order Cypriniformes; family Cyprinidae; genus Labeo; species Labeo rohita. Next base: position 21,849 of record NW_026129570.1, on the reverse strand, counting down.
GTGCGTAGTTCACGTGCGCCCTCTTCTTGTTTATTGGCGGTTGGCAAACTAGCTTTAGGTGTTGTTTATGCTCATTGGATAACTTTGTCTGGTTTATATGGAAGCCCGTTTCCGCCACTAAATAATATATATATATATATATATATATATATATATATATATATATATATATATATATATATATACATATATTGCGACTTTTTATCTCACAATTCTGACTTTTTTTCTCGCAATTGCGACTTTATATCTCCCACTTCTGACTTTATATTATGTCATAAAAACTATATGATTTTCCTGTTATAGAAGATACATGGTGACATTATGTGAGCGAGCTAAGCGACTGTCTGCGCTGCCTTCGCCACAGTCCTGACATAAAGGAGGATCTGCACGTTTCTGAAGTTATAGAAATACACTGTTTTAAGTATTTTGATGTAATGCTTTCAATTGTTGCAGTATATTTATTAGGATTAATCTGTCTACAATAACTGCACTGGGACCCAGACGATATGACTAATTTAAGATGATCAGATTAAAACTGTTATTTCTGAATAATCGACTCTGGACTTGGGATATTATTTGATTTAACAGCAAATCGAAATACTCATAGAAAGAAATAAAAGAAAAATGACAAACAGTTTGATTGTATTATGATGGTGATGATGATGATGATAATGATGATTTCGTTCTGTTTGAAAAATGGAAAAAAAGAAATTAAGCCAGATTTTTCCTATTTTTTGATCATGTGTAAAAAGAGAGTGCATGCTTTAATATTTGTGCGTGGGCGGTCCTAAAAAGCCACTTTTCAACTGATTTTACGTTACAAATTGCTTTTATAAAAATACAGGGTGTGCTTTCGCAACTTATGTCTATACTGCCCTGCAAAGGCAAAAGACCTTAACTTGGATTTTGGTCAAAAATGAGTTATTGATATTTTTGGGACATTCAAGACATCCTTTATCATGTGTATAAGTATCTTGAGTCAATTTAGTTGTTTTTCTGAGAAAATAATGAATTGTCTTAACCGTAACTTCAAAAACCCCTGGAGAAACCAAGGCAAAGCACCTTATATCACAAGTTACCCCTCTTTGACTTTGCTTGGAATGCTCAAATTGAGTTAGGGCGTTCTGCCTTTGTTTAGCCACGTGTCAGTATAAAGTTACAATGCTGACTCTGAGTTATATGGTGTTTTGCCTTTGTTTTACTGTCCATTAAAGTCTGCTACGTTTTAATTACAAGGTAACTTCTATCTGATCTGTCACTGAAGCATTAGACAAAAGAATTGGATAGATAGCGATCGGCCAGACAGCTCCATATAATAACGCACTGTACATATTTAGATATTTTGGCAACAATATGTAAATGTGAATAATCTTTAAAGATTTTTTTTTTTTACTTTTTATAATGCAGATTATTCAGCAGGCTGTCACTGCTAGTTGGACACGTGTGGAATCGAATGCCGTAGCACGTAGCACGATCAATTATAAAATCAGTATGCTACGAACAGTTTGCAATTAAATCCATATCCTACCTTTTCTTGTAACCCGATAAAATCAATTCCCAAGCATTCTGGCCATTCCTGCTTGCTGGCATTCACATCAATCCACAAGTCGTTCTTTTAGGTTAGGATATTTCATTCAAGTCAATATAAAAACTATTATGCTATGGCTAGCGTTCTCTTACGTTACGGAACATAGCAAACTGTGGTACGTACTACGAGTACCAGTAGTGGTACTCAGGCTCCCTCTAGTGGTACACAGAGGAAGTTACCGCATTTTGCCGTGGTGTGACTTCTCACTTTTTGCAGACAAATGCAAAGGCAGAGTACACTAACTCCGAAATAGGGGTAAAAATCAAGTTTGAGCTCCAAATTTTTTAATGTAGATAATTTTCATTGCTAAAACATCTAATTGCCAAATTTCCAGTGTCCTACCTATAATTAATTTGGCTGGACAAATAAAAAACTTTAAAGTCATTTTTCTCATTTTCACACTCTAGCGAGTTAAGGTCTTTTGCCTTTGTAGGGCAGTATAGACAGCTTGAAAGGTCTACTTCAATTAAACAATGGAAAACAAAATTGTGTTTATTTAATTCGTATAAATCAAACTAGAGGTAGTGTACAGTCTTTCCCGTGTAAGTTCATTATCTGTAACCTATTGTGCTTACACCCAGACCCAGCGCAGTCTATTCCCACAGTATAAAGTCTGGAATTCAACCCAGAAGAACAACCCGATGCGCGGCTTGATTCAGCTAAAGATATCATTTAGTAATATATAATAAATAACACATAATTTATATATAACCACACTAAGTATCAAGGCCACCCACACATGTTAAACAAACATTAAAGCAATAAGCTCATTTGTTTTACCCACGAACAAAAATGTTAATTTTCGTTTTTCCGTTTCTCAAACAAAACGAAACAACAACAACAACAACAATAATAATAAGCTATTATTATTATTATTATTATTATTATTATTATAAAAAATATCTTTATTTCTTTCAGCTGGTATTTCGACATCAAACTTAAGTGTTCCAAATAACTATTCCAAGCCCAGAGTCGATTTTTCCGAAATGTTGATAATCTTGAATGAGATTTTATAATAAAAATAATAATAATAATAATAATAGTAGTAGTAGTAGTAGTAGTAGTAGTAGTATGATTAGCCTATTATTATTATTATTATTATTATTATTATTATTTCGTTTTGTTTATGTCTATAGACATAAGTTGCGAAAGCACCCCTGTATTTTTATAAAAGCAATTTGTAACGTTGTTGTTGTTGTTGTTTACTGTGGACGTACATAAAATAAAGCAGACATTTATATTATCACAATGGGCCGGTGCCGCCGACCCGAGAAATGCAGTGTTGCGCTTTATATGAGATGTATGTTTGCAAGAAACATAGCCTATGTAACAGCCAGCCATTATGAAGAAACGTTATTGTGACTAATTTGCAGAGCGGTACATCAGACGAACATTTATTCTGCATGATGGGACAGACAGTAAAGTCAGGTTAAGTTGAAAAGTGGCTTTTCAGGACCGTCCACGCACAAATATTAAAGCATAAGCTCTCTTTTTACCCATGATCAAAAAATAGGAAAAATCTGGGTTAATTTTTTTTTTTTTTTTTTTTTTTTTTTTTTTTCATTTTTCAAACAGAACGAAATCGTCATCATCATCATCACCATCATAATATAATCAAACCGTTTGTCATTTTTCTTTTATTTCTTTCTGTTAGTATTTCGATTTGCTGTTAAATCAAACTTATGCCATCCAAATAATATCCCAAGTCCAGAGTCGATTATTCAGAAATAACAGTTTTGATCTGATCATCTTAAATGAGTCATATTGTCTGGGTCCCAGTGCAGTTATTGTAGGCAGATTAATCCTAATAAATACACCGCTACAATTGAAAGCATTACATTAAAATACTTAAAACAGTGTATTTTTATAACTTCAGCAACGTGCAGATCCACCTTTATGTCGGGACTGTGGCGAAGGCAGCGCGGACAATCTTTGCGCGGACTTTTTTCTCGCAATTGCGACTTTATATCTCGCAATTCTGACTTTATAACTCGCAATTGCGACTTTATATCTCGCAATTCTGAGAAAAAAAGTCAGAATTGTGAGATAAAAAGTCGCAATATATATATATATATATATTTTTTATTTAGTGGCGGAAACGGGCTTCCATAGGTTTATTCAGAAGAACTACATGAAGAAAAAAATATCTGACGTTAGTTAAGTGTAAGTGGGAAAAGATTGGTTTATATTTATTAAATTATTGTAATTGTTTCTTTTAATTTACAGCTTCAGCTATGAGGAATCCAATCCTTCAGTCTCCGACAGAATCAGATGCTGAAAAATTCATCAAAGATTTCCTTCGCTTGGCCCCAGGGAGGATATAATTTTTTGTTATTTGTTATGCATGTATATATGTTATAAATATAAAGTGTATTGTTTTGTCTGTATAGTTTGTTATCTCGTTTTCTCGTTTTTGTATAAATTAATCAAATGTTTGCTTGTTATTAAATGTATTTTTTATAAAAATCAACGAATCTGTGTTTTATTATTAGTTGAGAGTGTGGTTTATTTATTTATTATCATATTTGGTCATTGTAACATGCATTAGGGAGCATTATAGAGGTGCGGAGGGTATTTAATTAAAATAATGAGGGGGGTGTTTTAATAAAACGACGTCTATCCGACATGAACCAGACATTTGGCAGATGTATGAACATCTGATTAACATCGTCTAAAGAGCGGATCAGGGACATTTTAATTCATTTAGGTCTTAAATATGTAACCGAAACCACCAGGATGTAATGCCTAGCTTTTGGCGACGTTAAGATTTAAATAACGACTACGCCACCCCTATATATATACAGGATAGGGGAACCTGCTATATTAAACTCCCGCCCAGGTGGTTCAACTGAAAGAACCTGGAAACCAAAGTGCAATGAAAATCAATTTTATTTCAATAAAACAATATTCGTTAACCAACACTTTAACAGGTATATTATGACTTTTGTCTAGCTTCCAGTCTAAAAATACAGTTGTCCATAAAGGAACCTTCGAAGTAATAAAAATTGGCTAATATGGTACTGGACTACCAAGATTTTTGTATTCAAACAACCACTTGTACTGAAAAAAAGGTTTACACAAAGCCCAAACCAAAAAAAAAAAATCAAATGTACCCAACAAAAATCATTCTACCCAAACACAAAACACCACAAACCAACAAAAGAAAACTTCAGTACATGGAAAGTTCAACAAAACCCTGTCGAGACCATAAGATTCCAATAATATAGCCACTCATTAAACCCAAATGACATACAGCCATAGGGTCACATTAATATGGGCACTCATAGGCTTAAATAGACCTCTATACACCACTGCAATGGATTATCAAATAAACAAAAACCAAAACAAAAAAAGTGGGAAAAGGAAACAGTGGCGCACAGCACGACAATCAGCATAAAACCTCAGCCCATATAATGGACTAAACTGTAGCAGGCAACCACCTCATGGAGGAAAATCAGGCGCAGTGCTAAACTGTAAAGCCAATCACTTCCTTACAGGAAAAGGGACAGGTGCACAACAACTTGAATTAATATCATTGATATTGCTAGCCGGTAGAAGCCAACCACTTCATAGGAGGAGAGGCACAACAATACACAGCAGCTCACTAACAGTATCCAAGATGTTATTCCCCACAAATCATACGCACTCCACACGAGGACGATCGTCAATTTGTCAAAACCACCCGCACACACCTATGCAGCTCTTCGACCCACCATAAAATTCATTAATTAGCAGAGAGCACTTGCACAGTTCTTCCAAGCGCCAACAACGGGGAGTACAGCACCAAGAAACGTGAACAAACGATAGTTTAATAATCGCGAGACTTAAAACCCCCCGCTTGTTGCTTCACCTGCCTGCTTAAAGGCACAGCACACCCATTTCCGGCTACAAATAGGTAGGCTAAGCGTCGTTCTAACATCTGGCACGGACGTCTCGGCGACATCTGCCAGATGAGCAAACGCCCTCTGCCAGACATCTGCCAGATGAAAAAGATGACGTTGCATAGACGTCTCCGCGACGTGTGTGTGCTATCTGGGTACAGTTCATTACTAGGTAGACCTGCCACAAATTTATATATCTCCTAATTTTACAACATGGACTTCTGCTTCAATAGCTACTACAGGCAATCTAGGGTAAAACTATATCTGCACTATAAACCAGCGTGTTGTATATAGAATAATACATGAATTAAAATAAGAAATACCTATTTGCAGTATCAAGCATCAAAACAGACCGTTTTCAATTCAGTTTACAAATGGATGTGTCTCTTGTACGTGTAACTCCTGTTACTGTGAATGTACAGTACAGTAAAACTCTAAGGCTCTAGTAACAGAACTCCCGCCTTCTAAATGACAGTGTAAATAAAAGAGAAGCTGCTGCTAAGTTATACGCTGCTGTTCTGGTAAACACGAGACAAAAAGATATTATACATTAACTGGACCAAACTAAAATTGACGTCGTTTAACGTTATTTGAATAACGTTATATAAAACGTTCCTTTTCTAGCAGCTTCGCCTCAAATGGCTCTTTCAAGTAAAGACCGTTCACTCGTCGCTCATATTTGCGCTCTCATACACATACAACACGACCTTTGGGCGACTACATGGTATTTAATTTTATTCGTCAGCACATTAATAGATGTACTACCATGTAAGTTTAATTCATATTTCCCCTTTAAACGGCATACAATTTCATAGCAGTATTCCTCCTTGCACCGAATATAACCGTGTTTACAGTATACCATGGCAAGTCTTACAATTACTCCATAAAACGACTAGAAACGGCCACATTTTTTTCAAAAGCCTTCTAAAAACACATTTAAAATATATATTAAACACTTACTTTGACACTACTGATGATTGTCGTCCAAACGTTAAGAGCACAGATCCAACCTGCTGCAGATTCAGTCAGCGTTTTCCTCAAGAAGAGTCGATTCCCGCCGGCGCCTTCACCACGCGGGGGGCTTCTCCAATGGCGTTAGTTTTGGCGCATGTTTGGTAAACCAGCGCGTGAAGCTCGTTACCGCCACCTGCTGCTTTGAAATGTCATCGAGTAATATATGAAGACTTTGCTTCCAAAATGCGATAAACGACCTTTTTTTTATTTTTTATTTATTTATTATTATTTTTTTTTTTTACAAAATTGAGTTTCTGCCAAAATCAGTATTGTATCTGGTCGGTATTGAAAAGGCCGTTTTTAATCTTACGCAAAATGCAATATCCGCCGTGTTTTTCTCTCTGAAAATATATATAAAGTGTGTACATGCACACATTTGATCTTACAATGTGTGTACACTAAAGTCCACAGCAACATTAATATTTATAAAAATGGTCTTTAACATGAAAACAGATGTATGCACTTTTGATTATTGAGTGCAGCAGCTTTTTGGAAATTTAAACCATTCTTGCCGCTTGCTGTTCCTGTTCTAAAGTAAATGATTTTGACGTTGACTGCTATATTTTAATGATATTATGTCGTTTTAAGGTGGTAATATGAAACCATTTAGCTGCATACATTTTCATAATCACTTGCAATTTACAGATTTTACAGCTGGAAGAGAGGTGTACACATGTTATAAGCATTTTATAAATGAGCCCAAAAGGTAAAGTACTATAGGATATTCCTGTGATAGTGTACAACAAAAAGTGCTGTAGTAATCCTATCATAATTATCTCTGTTTCAATACTTTTGCATTACCATACAAAAAAAAAAAAAAAACAGAAAAACAACATATGCCATTTAATGGTAAATTCTTGTGATACTGTACAGCAGAAAAGTGCTATGGTAATCCTGTCATATTTAGCTTGTGTTGGTATTACCACAAAAGAACAACAGAAAAACCACATATGGCATTTAATGGTAAATTCTTGTGATACTGTACAGCAGAAAGTGCTGTGGTAATCCTGTCATATTTAGCTATGCTCAGTTGTTGTGTGGTAAATTTATGTTGTACTGTTGCAGTACCACAGGATTACCACTGGACATTTTTGTAAGGGTCGGACGGACTCGGGATATTTTCCGTGTCCGAAAGGCTTGAGTCCGAGTCAAGACCGAGTAAAAATGCATCCGAGTCCGTGACAAGTCCGAGTCGCCTAAAAATTGTACTCGAGACCGGACTCGAGTCCGAGTAGGAGTCCGAGTAGGAGTCCGAGTACCCCAACTCTACTAATGTCATAGAAAAGCATATAGTTTAATAATAGCGGGGAAGATTTTGACGTAGTGTTACAACTTTCCCCATCAGCGCGACTGGAATATAAAACTGGTTCGTGTCTCCTGGTGGTTTGCCAAGCATTAATAAACTATCTAAACTGATAAATAACAGATTGGAGATTAAAATAATAGCAGATTTGTCTCATTTTGAATGAATACTAAAAACTGAGATGAAAAACTTACTTCAGCCAGAAATTTACTTTTACTATGGTAAAATAAATATTCAGCGATATCTTCAAAAGGCTTTTGAATTTTGGCGCACTTTTTTCTCTGTATAGTGTTGCTATGGCAACTAGTAAACGCCGTAAATTTGGTTACGCTAGGGTGTGTGGAAATATTTAAACCACGCGTGTTAAAACTAACCCCGCCTTAGGTGGTGCCCCGCTCATCCCTACATATATTGATCATCCAGTAGTATACATGTATATGCAAGTAATTTATAGGTGTATATGTATACACATGTTTTATGTATGTATTGATAAGTGAAGTTTGATTTAAATCCTCCGTGGCGCCTCATTTATTTCACTCATTTAATGATTTATCTCATTTATTTAACTTGTTTACAACTTTATCTCCTTTATTTAAACATTTGTTTCACTTATGTAATGATTTATTGTTCATAAAACGATTGATTTCTGATGAGATCTGACCACATCTGACACAATGTCCATTACGACACAATGCTTTCAATGCAGGAGTTTATTGGAAGTTCATTTATATAACAGTAAATCAAAAGACCAAAAGCAGATAATGGTTGATTCGCTTACACTGAGGAAAATAAAAACTTAAACCTTCACATTTGTAATATAGTGAAAACAACATCAGATGTTTGCTCCTGAAAAACTGTTTCTAGGGCACAGGTTTGATCTTCATACTGATGGATTTCATAGCGACAGCAAAATTGTTCTTCCAGCTGGACCAAACATCTCCAATGGCATGAATGGTGCCATCTTCTCCCCACAAATACACACCGTTGGGGTTGGTAGTGTGACAGGCATTGTACCAAAATGCCCCGAGATACTGTTTGGCACAGTTAGTACTATAGAGGTCCTGGTCCTTGTCAAAGGTGCTGAAATTCTGTCCATTATGGTAATACAAAGAGTCGCCTGCAAAGAGGAAGAGTATCACTGATGACGTTAACATCTTATTTATGATCATAATAAATAAGTTGACTTTTTTACAACATATTTATGATACCGATAGCCGATACCGAAAGACTGCACTTATGTAGGCCTACTGTACCGAAGTAGGTAACACTTTTTTTTTGATGGTGCCTTTTGAACATTCTGTTGACAATAAGTAACATTGCACCCATATGTCAACTAATTAGAGTTTTAGTAGGCTCTCTGCTTAATATCTGAAAACTCTTTATTGTGATGGCCTCCCAACTGACTATAAGTAACTTTTGCAAGTACATGTCAACTTATTGTAACCCTCACCCCACCAGTCTACTAACACTCTAGTGAGAATTATATATATATATATATATATATATATATATATATATAGATGCAGTGTTACCTATAGTCAACAGAATGTGTTAAAGGGACCATCAAAATAAAGTGAAACCCCAAAGTATTTGCGCTTTGTTACTATACATCACAGACTCCAGCTCTTTTATCAGGCTGGTGGTATAATTTATTTGTTTTTTATTTATTTATTTATTTATTTATTTGCCGTGATTAAAAAATAAAATTTGTCAAGTTTGAGCCAGTACATCGATGCATCCTTATTTACATGAAGAATATGTTTCAGTGGAATTACAAAAAAGATCTGAATGTCTGTGAGCAAGTAAACATTTGTTCAAGCTTACTGAATTTCTCTGCCGATACTGATAGATTTTTCTGATCACGTGAAGTAAGTGAGAGAGGGGCTTTCAGTGCGAGCGATTTGGAAGCAGAGTCTGCTTTATACTCGCCGCGTCAGCAGAGCGGCACAAATGACGCGAAAACAAATCATAGTGGACAGGGTGGAGGATTTGGTTTTCAAGCGAAAATATGGTTTTGTCTTTGCTGTTTTTGTCTTTGCTGTTTATGTCACGTTACACTATGGAGGATTTCTTTAAATGTTATGTATTCCTCCTTGTTTGCTAAAGGTGCCATGCCTCATCTTAATCGTCTTATTCGTTTATGTTTATTAACATTACATAAGTTAATTTGTCTTTTAAGCATTTGTTTTAATTTTAAACAGTGGATAGTTACAAGCACAACAGACAATTATCTTATCTTGTGAATTGTGATGGTCATGAATTCAAAAGCGAAAGTGAAAGCGTCCCAGGCCGGCTTAAAAGAGGATCTTAAGAAGCTCTTCTTAAGAAGAGTTCTTCCATTCACAAAATCAAACAATAATAATAAAATAATGTAGGCTACGTTTATGGTAGAATGTCCCATAAACTTTTTTTTTCTTCATAAATACATTAAGTAAAACAAAAAAACTCCTCTTTAGTGTTGTTTTATAGCTAAATAATGAACTGTGAACAGCGGATAACTTTGCTGAGGTAAATGTCATTATATTAAGTGACATACTGTTCACAATCTGTTTTATTGGCGTCTTCCCGCGTTTGAAACACTGATTGAGCAATTACATTAGACATGGTACATGTTGGTAACCCATACTATATCTGCCATCATGCCTTATATCGTGCATTCATCATGTGTATTTTTTAACTGGAAAATATTCGCGCTGCTGCTTAAAGTGAGGCGCAATAACGATCTGTCACGTCACATTTAAAAGCGTCAAAACGACATTCGTTGTTTTCGTGATAGAATGTACAGGATTTAAAAGCTGAGACGTTGTTTCTAATCAGAAGTAAGAAAGCACAGAGCTCTTTGTGATGATCAGATTCGATGCTCGCTACATGCATACAGGCGTATAGAGAAAAACTGCGGGTCTGGCAATGCTGGCTTGAACTACTGGTGAGTCATATAGTCAAATGGCCTGCTTTAATGTTGCTATTTGTAATTGTTATTGCCTAATTGTCACGTTAATTTTGACAGCCCCTAATTCAACAGATTTTCTTCACTCACAGTATGAGTTGCAGTCTACCTTTTGATTGACAGGATACTATCGGTCCTGATCATCGGCTGATTTTGAACAATTGGCCAATGGCCGATATTGAAATAAATTGCTTTTATCAGCCAATACCGATTGTTGGCCGATACATCGGTGCATCTCTAGTTCAAGTGTGATTTTATCAATGCATATTCATGAGTATAAATAAAAGTGTCCTACCAGCTCCTCCATCAGTGAATCCTGAAACTTGTAGTTTGTACCCGTCAGCTTCAGGACCCACAGAGAAGGACGAGTACAGAGCGAAACCTTTCCTTCCATCAAAGTCCTCCAGATCCACTCTCAGCATGTACTTCCTGTTGCGTGTCAGCTGGTACATGTTCTCCAGCCCTGATCACACACACACATGAAGAACACGTTCAAGCAAACACTGGACATGAACATCCACACAAACGGACACACGCTGTGAGATCTTACCCAGCCAGTATTCACCCTCCACATTCCCAAATCCTCTCTTGTACTGATTCCACGGCCGATAGAAATTCACACTGCCGTCCATTCTCCTCTGAATCACCTGTGATGGGTTTATATACAATATATGATTCATAATCAATGTTTTGATGTGTGTTCAATGATCTAGAGTCACATTCTTACTGTCCATCCTCCGTTGACTGCATTTTTCCCATCTGAGATCATATGACAGTAAACCCAGACAGGAAGATCACCTGCTGGATAGATGGTGTAAATCCCACTGACTGTTTCTCCTGATTTATAGACGTCAGAACAGTCGAATGGGTTGAATGCATAAGAAACAGACACAGTAAACCCCATGAAAACAGAGAGCAGAGCCGTGACAAACACCGTCATCTACAGAGAGAAACACAACTGATCATCATCCTCATTTATACAGATCAAATCACATGAAATTAGAAGGAAAAACTCTACAAGTGTGATCAAAACAAAGGAAAACTTGAACTTACTGCCATCTTCTCTTACTGCAGTCTTGCCTTAGCGTAAGAATCTTAAAGAAAGTACAAAACAATTTTGCTGAATAATTACCTGAATGTTGTATAAATGTCTGAATGTTTTGTGAGGTAAATGATTAAGAATTACACAGAAACTCACCGTTTGTGTTGTGATGTTGTTCAACGTGACAGAAAAACTGTTAACTATCTGTCAGATCAGGTTACTTCAGTTATCAGGCTCTTATTTATATACATATATGAATATGTTCATATTGCAAAACTCTCAATTCAGTTCTGTTTTTTAACACCTGTTGTCTGAATCATTCTTGCCCTGCACAATGTTGAAATACTGATGTTTCACGAACATTCGCACACTCATCTCTTGGTTTTACCTTTTGCAGCAACATGTCTGTTTTCTCAGACAGTGAAAACCACCGTAGGCACTGTTGCCAACTCTTGCAAAACAAATACGCAACCGCAGCTTCAAAAACAAGCACAGTTTCATTTGATTATTTACTATATCATCAGTATTATTATGAATTATTTATTAGCAACAAACAAGTAACATGAAATCACTTTTATTTTAAAAGCAAAAAAGAATTTATTTTACAAAAATCAGCAAACTGCAACAAAGCAGTTATCTCCAATGACCTGTGAGCAGAACAGGGTTGGAGAGATGGAAAAAGAGAAAAAGACAGGAGCTTTAAGGGGGAACCACATATTTAATTTTAATTTATTTTTTTTTTTTAAAAAAGGAGGGTGCGGGTGGGGTTCAATGATTGTAAAGGAACTTTGTGAGATTGCGATGAACTGAAGTAAGTGACACCTTTTTAGTGATTATAAAGGAAGGACATTTGTGCACTTTCTAGGCTAAATATAATCCTTTCTGAATCTGAATAGAAGTTTAGTTTGGTCGTGATGCTAACAGTCACATACGGTGTACAAGCAGAGGAGTTTCAGGAGTGACAAAAATCTCTCATCCCTTACATAAATGCGGGATTCATTTTCGAACAGAAGAAAAATATAATTTGTCAAAATAGATAGGTCATTATGTAATGTAAATGCAGATTAACAGAAAAATATTTGAATTCTGGGCCTGTTTTGTAAAAAATGACAGTGAATTTAACTGCAAATGACTGTAAAAATGCTACAGTAAAAAACTGTTAAATGCTTAACAGTAAGTTTCCTTACTATATATGGTGAAAAACCGTACTGGACATTGCATGTAATTTTACGGTAGTCTACCATTTTTGGAAGTGAAAAAGAACGTATAATTTACGGTGAATAACCATAAATTGACATTCCCAAAATTTCCTGCATTACATTTCAAATGTGATGTTTTTTTGTTGTTGTTGTTGTTGTTGAAATAACGATATTTTCTTCTTAGTTTTTCTCATCAGTTTTGTACATTAGGGTTGTATGTTACATCTAATGTTGTTAAATAATGTTTATTGCATTATTTCAGTTGCATGTGTGTTACCATGATGGTGTTTAGAGTTTGTGTGAATGACTCTGTGTACTTTTCTGTGTATTTAAAAGCTGTTTGCGATGGGCTTTGGCTCATCATGTGACTTTCTCAGCACCAGCTGCTTTTGGTGATAATCAGTGTATTACAAAGCTACAAAACAGTACTTCAATAGATTGCCATATTGATATTACATCAGTTAATGGAATTATGGTATTTAAATGTAAAACCAAAAACACTGGACTATATTTTTACGTTAAAATTCCGGCAACCACAGCTGTCGTTTTTTTACTGTAATTTTTTTACAGTGTGCATCTGGGCCAGGACGGCTTGCCATCATTGATGGAACGATGAATTCTGAATTTTACCAGCAGAATTTAAAGGAAAATGTCCCAAGTGAAAGTGGGCCATTGCAGCAAGACAACGACCCCCCAAGCGCAATTATTAGGGCCCGAGCACCGGTGGTGCGAGGACCCTCTTGGAATTGCTCCGTTTATTATTATTATTATTATTATTATTATTATTTTTATTCTTCTTCTTCTCCAAAATGAATCGCATTTTTGAGGGCCTAAACATGCCCGAAAAGTCAGGAAACTTTGCACACGCATCAGAACTGGTGAAAATACCCACAAAAAAGTCTCTTGGAGGAAAATCCGAAACCCAACAGGAAGTCAGATATTTTTCATTTTCTCAGCAAATTTTGTGTCATTTTTGCCATTTCCAGGCGTCGTATTAAAACGAACTCTTCCTAGAGATTTATTCGGATCAACACCAAATTTGGTCAGTCTAATCTAAAGCCCTTTGTGACGTTAAATTGCGAAGATCTAGAGTTTTCGCTGGAGGGCGTGTCCGTGGCGGCCTGTCAAATTTCGATGATTCGCCATGAAAATCGAAGTTGTTATAACTCAGCCATACAATGTCTGATCTGCCCCAAACTTCACATGTTTGATAAGAGTCCGGTCCTGAACACATACCCATGACCATATTCAGTTTTAGTCATAGCGCCACCTGCTGGCAACAGGAAGTGATGACAAGTTTTACTCTGTAACAGACTCCTCCTAGAGATTTATTCAGATCAACACGAAATTTGGTCAGTCTACTCTAAAGGCCTTTGCGATGTTAAATTGTGAAGATCTTGAGTTTTCGCTGGAGGGCGTGTCCGTGGCAGCCTGACAAAGTTCAATGTTTCGCCATGGAAATACAAGATGTTGTAACTCTGCCATAAAATGTCCGATCTGCCCCAAACTTCATACGTTCGATAAGAGTCCTGGCCTGAACACATCTAGAGGCCAAAATTCACTTATTATCATAGCGCCACCTGTTGGCAACAGGAAATTACTTGTTTTACACTAACTTAAACATGCAATGTCTGATCTGCACCAAACTTCACATGTTTGGTAAGAGTACTAGCCTGAAGACATCTAAAGACAAATATTCAGATATAATCATAGCGCCACCTCTTGGCAGCAGGATATGTCATGTCTTACACTAGATCAAGTATACTATGTTCAGTCTGCACCAAACTTCATATGTTTGATAAAAGTGCTGGCCTGAACACATCTACATTCCAATATTCAGTTATAGGTATAGCGCCACCAGCTGGCAGCAGGAAGTTCTGCACATCTTAATGACTTTGACAGATTCCTCTAAAATTTACTATGTGAAAAGCATAGTGCCCACCATTCACCTCCGATCGGCGGTGAGCCCGGGTGCGAGGGCCCTTTCATCGCTGCTTGCAGCTTTAATTATTATTATGTTGGCTTGGAGAGCCAACATACTGTTATGCTATTTAAACTTATTATTAGGGCCCGAGCCCTAAAGGGCGAAGGCCCTATTGTTTTTCGAAGGATTATTATTATTATTATTATTATTATTATTAGAGCACGAGCCCTGAAAGGGCAAGAGCCCTATTGTTTTTCTTAGGATTCTTTGTTATTATTAAAAGGGCGAAGGCCCTATTGTTTTTTGTTCTTCATCTTCTTCTTCTTATTATTATTTGTCAAGGTTTTGGGGGGTTTTGGGGCCCTTAACATGCTCAAAAACTCTTGAAAATTGGCACACACCTTGGAATCTGCGGCCATTAGGGCCGGGCAGAGACTGGTACACGGGCGTGGCAAGGGGACTCTACAGCGCCCCCTGGAATTTGAAGGGTCATATATCACACATACTTGCACATACACATATGAAACTCGGTACACATATAGAACTCATCAATCTGAACAACTTTTGCACTCTATGTCATTAGCTAATCCCAACAGGAAGTTGGTTATTCTGGGTTTTGTCAAAAACGCATGCTCTGGAATTTGATATACTAGTCCTAGGTTTTTTTACCCAATTGCCACCAAACTCGGTCAACCTGATCTCAAGACATTGGGGATGAAAAATTGTGAGGGGATTTTTGATATCTCGAACGGTTTGGCCGTGGTGAGGCGTTGAAATTATGGCGAGAAATGAGAAACAGGAAATGGCTAATAACTATTGCACACATTGTCTGATTCTGATGAAACTTCAGTGGTTTGTTTGTTGTATGATGCCGATCAGATAGATGTGACTATTAGGAGTCAAAGTTATAGCGCCACCAACTGGCAACAGGAAGTGTGTCTCTTTTAAAAATGCTTTGATATCACATGGTTAATTTTACCCGATTTGCTTCAAACTTCATCAGAATAATGTCAAAACACGGCCGATGAGAATCTGTAAAGGGGTCGTTGATACATTAAATGCTGTTGTCATGGCAACGTGTCAAACTTTAACATTTGTTTCCTGTGTTTTTGGGGCACTTAATAAGGTTGGATTTTCATGAAACTCAAGACACACATCAGTATTAATGATAGTTAGACACTGGCAAAAGCTCATAAATGGGCATGGAGGAGGCGCTCTATAGCGCCACCTTTTGTCAAAAGTTGGGGGGTTAGTTTTAGCTACAGACACCAAACTTTGTATGTATATTGGTCTCATCAAGCCGGACAACTTTCTAATTTACACCCATTAGCTGCGACCAACAGGAAGTCTGCTATTTTGATTTGAATGTGGATTTTTGGAAAAATCAGGCTATAAACAAATTCATACTCCTCCAAGCAGGAATAAGTAGTTCACACCAAACTTTGTCAACATGATGCCAACATACTGAAGATGTTAAATTGCGAGCGGATTTGGGATATCTTGAACGGTTGATTTATGGTGATTTTTTAAACTAGCAGTAAAAAACATAACCGTAATTTTAAAATGCAGCATCCAAACACTTCAAAACTTTTTTCATACATAGAACTAGTCATTCTGAGAAATAAATGCTTACTTCCATCAATATAAAATAGTCTACTAAAAATAGAAAATTAAAAAACTATTAAACATCTGATCTCACTCTAACTCTCTCACTCTAACTCTGTGTGTGTGTGTGTGTGTGTTAAGTGTGTGTGTAAGTGTGAGTGTTGACAGTGGGGGAGGGTGGCTGTCAGAGACTGAGAGAGACAGAGTGTATTTAAAGTGCATTATCCTAACTCTTCACAACTTTTTACATATGAAAAACAAGTCATTCTTAAGAAATATGTTTATCATATTTTCAGAGACCACAAAAACATTTCAAATATCACACTTCTAAACTAGCAGATGAAGACTATAATACAAAGGATGAACACAAGATGACCTCATCCATACCCTATGAGGATCGCTATAAACCGGTTGCTGAATTTATCAACCAGGTCCTCACCCTCTGTCATTCCGATTTTTACGTGGATGTGAAAGATTCCAATCTTTCCCCCATTAGAGAACACGTTGCCGCTCCAGCCCACCATCAACCGGCTTCCTCCACATGCCGTCCCAACCGGTCCGCTCCCTCTGGTCTTCCTGCGCTTCCTCCTGTTCATACTCCCTCCTCTCTCATCGTCAGTCCGGAGATCGCGGCCAGCCCTCCAAGGTCATGGCCAACCGTGGTGGCCAGTGTGCTGGACCCCCGCTAATGTCAGCATGGGCAGCGACGATCCGAGTGTCCACCCCTGCTTGCACCATGGAACCCGCGGCGAGCACTCGGACACCGCCCATGGCACGCAAGATGGCTGCCGCCACGCCAGAGTCGGCACGCAAGATGGCTGCCGCCACGCCAGAGTCTGCACGCAAGATGGCTGCCGCCACGCCAGAGTCTGCACGCAAGATGTCTGCCGCCACGCCAGAGTCTGCACGTAAGATGGCTGCCACGCCAGAGTCTCCGGCCAAGATGGCTGCCAAGCCTGAATCCCCGGCCAAGATGGCCTCCGTTCCTGAGTTCCCGGCCAAAATGGTCACCAAGCCTGAATCCCCGGCCAAGATGGCAGCCACGCCAGAGTCTCCGGCCAAGATGGCCGCCAAGCCTGCGCCCCAAGGCCAAGAGGGCCGCCAAGCCTGCGCCCCGGCCAGGATGGCCGCCAAGCCTGAGCCCCCGGCCAAGATGGCCGCCAAGCCTGAGCCCCCGGCCAAGATGGCCGCCAAGCCTGAGCCCCCGGCCAAGATGGCTGCCGCACCCGAGCTCACGGACCCGCCAGAGCGCCCTCAAGCGACCGCTCGTACAGAGCCTGCTCATCCAGTGTCTCCGCTGGAGACGCCCAGCCCTCCAGAGTCTCCGTTGGGGTCGTCCAGCCGTCCAGAGCCCGCTCCTCAAGAGCGCCGTCCAGAGCCCGCTCCTCAAGAGCTCCCTCCAGAGCCCACGTCTCCTTCGGCACTTCCTGAGTCAAACCAAATCACAGCTGTTCCCCACGAGCCAAGCCAAGACACCGCTCCACTTCCTGAGTCAAGTCACGCCACAGCGGGTCTTCACGAGCCTAATACAGAGATCCTGCCATCCGCAGTTGCTCTTCCCCTAATGGCGGTGGCTATTTGGTGTGTGTGGGCGGCACACTGTGCTCCCGAGGTCACGTCGGCTCACAAGTTCGCCACTGAGAGCCCGTCTGGGCCCAAGGCCCCTTCCGCCAGAGAAGCCGCGCCCATGCCCCCAGAGGTGTCAGCCACGGCTGTAGATCCTCCAAGGGAGGCGGCGTCCCTCAACAACCTTTCTGCTTCTCCCCCTATTCAGTCTTCCTCCTCTATCACTGCTTTCCCCAGGTCCCAGGCCAGAACGCGGTTTCCTGCTCCGCTCCAGCTCCCGCCTGGTCTCAGGCCTGCTCCAGAGTTCCTGTCTGGTCTCAAGTCTGCTCCAGAGGTCCCGTCAGGTCTCAAGTCAGCTCCAGAGCTCCTGTCAGTTAGAGAAGCCGTGCCAATGCCTCCTGACGTGGCTGCTTCTGCTGTGGATCCTCCCTCGGAGTCGGCGCTCCCCCACAGACTCTCTGCTTCTCCCTTCCTTCTGTCCACCTTCTCTATCCCTGCTCTCCCCAGGTCCCAGGCCTTGTCGCAGTTGCCCTGGAACCCTCCAGAGTCTGCGCGCCCTCCGGAGTCTGCGCGCCCTCCTGAGTCTGCGCGCCCTCCTGAGTCTGCGCGCCCTCCTGAGTCTGCGCGCCCTCCTGAGTCTGCGCGCCCTCCTGAGTCTGCGCGCCCTCCTGAGTCTGCGCGCCCTCCTGAGTCTGCGCGCCCTCCTGAGTCTGCGCGCCCTCCTGAGTCTGCGCGCCCTCCTGAGTCTGCGCGCCCTCCTGCGCGCCCTCCTGAGTCGGCTCCTCCGTCAGCGCGCCCTCCTGCGCGCCCTCCTGAGTCGGCTCCTCCGTCAGCGCGCCCTCCTGCGCGCCCTCCTGAGTCGGCTCCTCCGTCAGCGCGCCCTCCTGCGCGCCCTCCTGAGTCGGCTCCGCCGTCAGCGCGCCCTCCTGAGTCGGCTCCTCCGTCAGCGCGCCCTCCTGAGTCGGCTCCTCCGTCAGCGCGCCCTCCTGAGTCGGCTCCTCCGTCAGCGCGCCCTCCTGAGTCGGCTCCTCCGTCAGCGCGCCCTCCTGAGTCGGCTCCTCCGTCAGCGCGCCCTCCTGAGTCGGCTCCTCCGTCAGCGCGCCCTCCTGCGCGCCCTCCTGAGTCGGCTCCTCCTTTAGCTCGCCCTCCTGAGTCAGCACCTCATCCAGCGCTGCCTATAAATTCCCCCAAGAAAATTTTGGGGGGGGGCTACTCCCCTGTTCAGCCTTGGCCTCCTGAACTGTTTACCCGGCCATGGCTTCCCGAACCTCCGGACCCGCCATGGCCACAAGGACTGTGTGCTCGGCCATGGCTCTCTGAATCCCCAGACCCGCCATGGCCAAATGAACTGTGTGCTCGGCCATGGCTCCCGGAACTCCCAGACCCGCCATGGCCGCCTGGACTATACCCTTGGCCATGGCTCCCGGAACTCCCAGACCCACCATGGCCGCCTGGACTATACCCTTGGCCATGGCTCCCTGAACTCCCAGACCCGCCATGGTCCCTGGACCCACCCTGGAGGCACCACCCTGCTTCCCCGTGTCCGCCTGGCACAGCCTCCAGGGCGCCCACCCTCCCACCCATTTGTGTATAGTTACGGCGCGAGTCGCGCCTTAGGGAGGGGGGGGGTATGTCAGGATTGTGTTCTGTTTTGTCTTGTTTTTCCTAGTGTTTTTCCCTCCTGTTTCTAGTGTTTTTTGCTTTCTTCCATTTGTTCCCCCTTTTGCTTTTTGAGATTTGGTTTAGTCCGTGTTTCCCCCCTTAGGTTTTGTTTCTTTTGGTTTAGTCTTGCCTATATTTGTACTTCCCCTCGTTATCTCGTTTGTGACCATTCCCCAGTTTCTGTGTATATAAGGTTTGTTTGTTCCACACGGTCTTGTCGGTGATTAGATTGTCTTCAGTTTGTTTTGCTCGTCGTTGGTTGCTGGTTCCCGTTGTTTCCCTGAGTCTGTTCCTTTGGATTGTTTATTAAAAGTGCATTGTTTGGATCTCCGCTCTCCTGCGTATCTGTTCCCGCACACGACGTCAAGCGTGACACATAGGATAAGGAATCTATTTCAGCTCATTCTCAGTCTATCAGAATGATGTAAAAGCATTTTGGGTAACACTTTCTATAAAGCCCCTTTTTATAATATATTATAATGGTATTCATAAGGGATTATAATGAATGCATAATGCATTATAAAAACCTTATAATATGTTATATCATCTCATGAATAATCATAAGAACAATTATAATACATTAAAATACTTGAGTATTTGAGGTTATAAGTTTTAAGATTATGATTTTTTATAACACAAAATGGACAACATATCAAATCTACTTAATTTATAACGGACTATATCATATTACATTTATTTTTTACATTATATATTATGTTTTATTTTGATGGTCCCCCTAGTCTATTGACAATAAGCAATTGTCCAACTACATGTGAACTAACACTCCTTAGAGTATTATAAATATGGGCTTCATAGAAAGTGTTGCCGCAGTTTGCTTTTAACCCTTTCATTGCTGTAACCCTTCAATCCAAACTGCCACAGGATTACTGTCAATGCATGTGCCCACTGGGCACCATTTTCCTGATGCTACCGGCATGGCGATTGCACTGGCGGCGAGGGCCCGTCATCGCTGCTTGCAGCTATATTTATTCTTCTTCTTCTTCTTCTTATTTTTTTTTCAAGGTTTTGGGGGGTTTTGGGGCCCTTAACATGCTCAAAAACTCTTGAAAATTGGCACACACCTTGGAATCTGCGGCCATTAGGGCCGGGCAGAGACTGGTACACGGGCGTGGCAAGGGGACTCTACAGCGCCCCCTGGAATTTGGAGGGTCATATAGCACACATACTTGCACTTACACATATGAAACTCGGTACACATATAGAACTCATCAAGTTGAACAACTTTCACACTCTATGTCATTAGCTAATCCCAACAGGAAGTTGGTTATTCTGGGTTTTGTCAAAAACGCATGCTCTGGAATTTGATATACTAGTCCTAGGTTTTTTACCCAATTGCCACCAAACTCGGTCAACCTGATCTCAAGACATTGGGGATGAAAAATTGTGAGGGGATTTTTGATATCTCGAACGGTTTGGCCGTGGCGAGGCGTTGAAATTATGGCGAGAAATGAGAAACAGGAAATGGCTAATAACTACTGCACACATTGTCTGATTCGGATGAAACTTCAGAGGTTTGTTTGTTGTATGATGCCGATCACATAGATGTGACTATTAGGAGTCAAAGTTATAGCGCCACCAACTGGCAACAGGAAGTGTGTCTCTTTTAAAAATGCTTTGATATCACATGGTTATTTTTACCCGATTTGCTTCAAACTTCATCAGAATAATGTCAAAACACGGCCGATCAGAATCTGTAAAGGGGTCATTGATACATTAAATGCTGTTGCCATGGCAACGTGTCAAACTTTAACATTTGTTTCCTGTGTTTTTGGGGCACTTAATAAGCTTAGATTGTCATGAAACTCAACACACACATCAGTATTAATGATAGTTAGACACTGGCAAAGGCTCATAAATGGGCGTGGAGGAGGCGCTCTATAGCGCCACCTTTTGTCAAAAGTGGGGGGTTAGTTTGAGCTACAGACACCAAACTCGGTATGTATATTGTTCTCATCAAGCCGGACAACTTTCTAATTTACATCCATTAGCTGCGACCAACAGGAAGTCTGCTATTTTGATTTGAATGTGGATTTTTGGAAAAATTTAGCTGTGAATGAATGAATACTACTCCTACAAAAAACAATGAATTTACACCAA
>NW_026129569.1:0-45931 GCF_022985175.1 Labeo rohita | reverse complement strand
GGCCAAACTTGGTATCTGTTATACCAAGCATGACCTGAGACTACCTGCAGTGTTTCGGAACAGTGCCACCTAGTGGTCAGGAGATATGAAAAATGGCTATTTTTGCTTATAACTTCTGAATAGTTAGGCCAAAACTCATGAAACTGGTCTCTTTAGATTCGGTGCATCATGCTGAGTCGAACCATATCCAATTTTCCCATGTTAGCCAATTTGGGTGTCGGCCATATTGAATTTTGTCCAAAAATGCTATATTTTACAAACGCATTGACGTATCGTTACAAAATTCGGTATGTGTCTTCGGCACCATGCCCTGAGAGTACTCAAAAAGTTTGGGGGCAGCGCCACCTTGTGGTCAAAAGTTATAAAGAAATTTACAAAAATGCTAATAACTTCAGCTTACATTAGCCTATTGTAATAAAACTGACGTCAATAGATTCCTTGGGTCAAGCCGAGAACATTGATATCCATTATGCCGAAATTGGCCAAACTTCCTGTCCGCCATTTTGATTAATGTACAAAACCTACTTTTTCGAACTCCTCCTAGACCGTTAGTCCGATCTTCACCAAATTTGACTCAGATCATCTTCAGACCATGCTGGCAAAAAGTTATGAATTTCGTGTCAATACACGAAACCGTTTTCGTTTAGCGCATCAACGAATTTGCTGGAAAGATGCTAAACCTCATCTGAGGCTGTATCTCTGCAAAGCCTTGACATATTGACACCAAATTTTATATGTGCTATTGTCACCACACCCTGACCATGCCACATAAATTTGGTAACAGCGCCACCTACTGGTCAGAAGTAATACACCATTCCTTAAACATTAATAATGAAATTTCCAAAAATGCAAATAACTTGTGATTGCATTAGCCTAATGTAATAAAGCTGGTCTCAAAATATTCCTTGGGTCATGCCGACAACATACATACCAATTATACCATACTTGGCCGAACTTCCTTTCCACCATTTTGATTAATGTACAAAACCTACTTGTTCATACTCCTCCTAGACTGTTGATCGGATTTTCACCAAAATTGAGTCAGATCGTCTTCGGACTGTCCTGACTCAAAGTTATGGATTTCGTGTTGATAGAGTAAACCGTTTTCGTACAGCGCCACTACAGATTTTAGGCTTGATGCCAAAATGATTCTGAAGCTGTATCTCTGTAAAGCTTTGGCATAATGACACCAAAATTTGTGTGTGTCATTGTCACCTCACACAGAACGCATCACATCAATTTGAAAACAGCACCACCTATTGGTCAAATGTGATAAGCCATTAAATTATATTATTGGTTGTATTCATGATTTTTCAGCCATTTCAACTGATATCATCCTAAAATGACTTTAGTTGCTTAGCTCCTCATTCTGCCTCTGTTGTGCTTGGCCCCGCAATTGCTGCTTGCAGCTATATTTATTATTATTATTATTATGATTATTATTTGCTTTGTTTTGTTTTATTTTGTTTGTTTTGTTTGTTGGTTTTATTGGGTGGGTGGGGGGAGGAGGCTAGGAGGGGTCATCTGTGTGTTTTGGGGTGGGGGGTAAATATTTGTTCTTTACTGCTAGGGGCTATTGATTATATCTTTTATTTCGATTTTTTTTTTTTTTTTTTTTTATTCTGATCCCCTTTCTTTGTATATAGTCTTGGCAAAAAGTTATTTAAACTGTACTTTTGAAATGTTTTTGAAAATTTTGTAATACTTAAAAATATGTATAAATAAAGCAAGGGAAAAAAAAAAAATCAGGTTCAAGGACTGGTTTGTAACGATAGATCTGAAGGACGCCTACTTCCATGTCTTCATCCTTCCTCAGCACAGGAAGTTCCTGAGGTTTGCTTTCAGGGTTTCGGGGGCAAAGCATACCAGTACCAGGTTCTTCCCTTCGGCCTAGCACTCTCACCCCGTACGTTTACGAAGTGTGTGGATGCTGCCCTGGTTCCTCTTCGTCTCCAGGGCATTTGCATACTCAACTACATAGACTACTGGCTGATTCTAGCTCAATCAGAAGGTCTAGCGGCTCGACATCGAGATGTCATTCTCGCTCATATGAAAACGTTGGGGTTAAGACTAAACGCCAAGAAGAGTGTGCTTTCTCCACTTCATATAACCACTTACCTAGGCATGGTGTGGGATTCGACCACAATGCAAGCTTGTCCCCTGCTCGGATCGAGTCGATCCTCACCGCAGTCGTGAGAGTCAAAGAAGGCCCTCACTGTAAAACAGTTTCAACAACTGCTGAGTCTGATGGCAGCTGCGTCCAACATGATACCTTTTGGCCTGGTGTACATGAGACCCCTACAGTGGTGGCTCAAAACCAAGACGTTCTCCCCGAGGGGAAACCCTCTTCGCATGATCAAGGCCACGTGGCGGTGCCTACGTGCCTTAGACATGTCAAGGTCCGGTGTTGGGAGTTCCTTGTCGCCACATCACGCTAGCAACAGATGCGTCCCTCACTGGCTGGGGGGCGGCCATGAGTGGTCGTCCCGCCCAGGGTCGAGCTCTAAAATACTTTCTCCCAGATCTGAGAGATCGCCATGTGTTAGTTCACACCGACAACACAGCGGTGGTCTATTACATCAACCACCAGGGAGGTCTGTGTTCGCGCCACAGATCTATATACAGTATAATGACTGGATCGCTCATTGTGTTCTAATCTGCCGTAAGGCTGTGAAGCCACCGGAAGTGTTTTATCCGCCATCATACTATTCCCTACCGGCAGAGAGAACCATTGACTCACAGCCAAACCGCTGACCTAAAATCACCCAATTTTAAGCATATCAGTCACACAGGACTAGTTTTTATAATATGTGTATGTAAATTAATTTTTACGTAAAATGTTATGTGTGATGTTTATCATCTTTTCGGGCAGGATAAGTGATGTTTTGAAATCGTTCAGGTGGGTGTGTCAGCTGCGCACTTGCCGACACAGTTAACTGATCCAACACAAAATATATTTCCTTATGTAAGGAATTATGCAGGACATATTAAACATGAACATACATCTGGTATTAGTATCTGAAATTGATTTGAATATACAATAAATAATACAACACAAGTCTCTGTTATGTTGCTCTGTGGTTTACTGAAATTCAAATCTTGGGAAGCTCGATGTATTTAAATCTGTACCATACGTAATTAGTCAGCATTATTTCTCCAAGTTATGATGTGAATATTTTAATGTCCCTAATTGAGCAATATCAATTTCAGACTCTTAAAGATCGCACAAATTCTATTATATTAAGTACCTTACATTATCTGACTGTATATGCAATGCAACGAGTCACGGCACGCTGCTCTCTTCGTCCGTGCTCACAAAACTACATAATTTGCAGCTTTTAAAGGCTTTTAAATAAAAACATTCCAGAGATAGAACACAATAATAATAGAAGAACATCTTAAAAAGGGGAAAATGAGTTCTTATAAATGCCTGTGATATATTTTGTCTTAACTTACAGAGCAATGCGACTCGGCTTGTTGCGCTCCGTCCGTGCTAACTAATCTACTTTATTTACAGCTGTTTTAAAGGCTTTTCAATGAAAACACTCCAGCGATAGAACAAAATAATAGTAGAAGAGCATATTTAAGATGAAAAATGGCTGTTTTTGAGATTTTCTGTGTTTAAATGCACAGCAACGTGTTACGGCTCGGAAGATCACGCCCAGGAACGCATTCATTCTCTCAATAAGAAAGACTTCTCTCGGACACAGGTGAGATTATATAAAAAATATATGATATCTTGACGAATATAATCGAAAACAGTCGTTTATGCCTCATGTGAACATAAACTGTTGAGAAATAATTCGGAGGTGGATCATTATGATCATTATTTCAGCATTAAAGCGACCACATTCACCAGCTGCTTTCTGACTTCAATGTTAATCCATAAAAAAAGAAAATAATTCATTTGTCGTGGCTTCTTATATGTATGTATTTATTTATTGCTGTAACAAGAATTAATATTTAATGAAAACTATGGTTTCTTCCATTTCTGCATCTACACACCTACAAGCCTAAAACCTGCTTTCTTATAATATTGTTGCAAATGCAATGTTATTTGAAGATTTTTCCCTTTCTGCATCTAAACACCTAAAAACATAAAACCTGCCCTGTTATACTACTTATTTATTTATTTTATTTTTTGATGATTTTTTGACCATATATTTCTCAAGACATAACTGAATGTATGTCCAAGTGAAGAAGGGACACTATATTAGTCATCTATTTTCATATTGTGCATATAATAGTACTTACATAAGAACTCATAATTTATTTGAAAACAGACATGTCCATTGAATAGCTAGATCATCTACAGAAGCCATTTTGCTTGGATCCCAATGATTGCCTTGAGTTAAACCGCATTGTTCCAGTTAACTTCTGTGTTCTAGTTAACCACTGCGCTTCGGTGATAGGACTTTGAAATAGCAAACAGGGAAAACAGTAATAGACATGACTTATTTCGCATCCAGCTAGCCAACTCATTTGAAGCTATTGTCGTAGCCTAGTAGGTGAGCCAGCTCAAGAATCCCCGACAGTACTCTGGCTGTTTTGCCCCAAGGGCCCGAGGCCGGCTCTGCCAAGCCAACATCAAAGTTAGTTCACTAACTTTAGCTTCTAGTTATTAGTTATTTAGCTTCTATAGTTATTATGTTGGCTTGGCAGAGCCAACATATTGTTATTTTTCTTAGTAGTAATAGTACAAGAACATATTAAACTGGTAAAATGAGCTTGTCAGATATTCTGTATAATACAGAATGCTCTCCGTCCGTGCTCACAAAACATCATTTGCAGCTTTAAAGGCTTTTAAATAAAAACACGATAACACTTTACTTGAAGGGGTGTGCATAAGACTGACATGACACCTTCATAATCATTGGATGTGTATGGAAACACAGAACAGGATGTGGTCGATGTGGAGGGAGTTAAAGGGAGTAAGAAAGAGAAATGCATTTGGTCATGTGTGTTGTCCCATTGGAGACGTCCATGTAACCTCTGCCAGTGTGTGCTATGTGACAAATACCAGCAATGTTGTGGTTCAACTTAACTAAGAGATTTAAATGTTATAATATTCTAGTAAGGTCCATTTTGGTGAAGGCGGGTCTAAACAGGTCTTAAAAGCATAGATGTATGTCTTGCTGATGTAATCATTTGGTTTAACAGTTATATTTAATAAGCAGTTATTATGTGGCGATGTTGAGCAATATAAATTTGGTTTTAACTTAAGTTTTTAACTTCTAGTTAGAGACAAATATTACTGCACATAGCATTACTGTTGCGGTATGTGTATCAGTAACTATATTCTATTTAAAGCCCCTACAGCGATTGGCAACTTAAATTTCAAAGAAGAAGTGGTCTTCATCTCTACACCAATAAAACAGTAATTTCCACTGGCTCCACAATTACAGCTCTTTGCTACACGCCCTTCAGTGAGTTTGCACTTAAATTAAACTTAGCTACACTTTTGCTTTGTATGCTGTGATGAATGCACCAGATAGTAAGGACAAACTGATAGTGGCTCTTTCAATATTTCACAAACATTTAAAACTGCATGAATAACAGTAATCGTGTTGCTAATGTACCTGGTCCACTACTGGTACTCGTACCACAGTTTGCTATGCTCCGTAACGTAAGAAAACGCTAGACATAGCATAATAGTTTTTATATTGACTTGAATGAAATAGCTTAACCTAAAGGAACGACTTGTGGTTTGATGTGAATGCCAGCAAGCAGGAATGGCCAGAATGCTTGTGAATTGATTTTATCGGGTTACAAGAAAAGGTAGGATATGGATTTAATTGCAAACTGTTTGTAGCCTACTGATTTTATAATTGATCATGCTACATGCTACGGCATTCGATTCCACACGCGTCCAAATAGCAGTGACAGCCTACTGAATAATCTGCATTATAAAAAGTAAAAAAAAAAAAATATATATATATATTTAAAGATTATTCACATTTACATATTGTTGCCAAAATATCTCTGTACAGTACGTTATTGTATGGAGCTCTCTGGCCGATCGCTATCTATCCAATTCGTTTGTCTAATGCTTCAGTGACAGATCAGATGTATGAAAGAAAGTAATTAAAATGCAGCAGACTCTAATTAAAACAAAGGCAGAACACCATATAACTCCCAGTCACCATTGTAATTTTATAATTAAAATGCAGCTCAAGAGGGGTAACTGGTGATATAAGGTGCTCTGCCTTGGTTTCACAGGGGTTTTTGAAGTTACTGTTAAGATAAATTATTTTCTCTGAAAAACAACTAAATTGATGTCTTGAATGTCCCAAAAATATCAAAAACTCATTTTTGACCAAAATCGAAGTTAAGGTCTTTTGCCTTTGCAGGGCAGTATAGAGATCTGTGTAAAATAGCAGGTTTTAATTTCAAGCACTGGTTGTTAGACTATTAACACAAAAATGACTTACATATTTTCCTCAGGGAATATTTGACTGTCTTCTTTTTCTTCGGCACAACAGGGACATCATCCATCATCTTGTTGTAGGCCATCATTTGCATTTACACCATCCACAATGTGTACATCTTCTTTACCTTACTTGGCCTCCATCCCCCCACCATGTGCTCTTTTGCTGAAACGAGTTTCCATCTAAAGTTGCGAAAAGCAAATAACATACACAATGTCACATTCGTAAATTCATTCGTACATTCATTTACATTCGTAAACACATTTTGTACGTTCTGTACAGCTTTGGCTAGCTGTAGTTGTGTTAAAGCTAACTGACATTAAATGGCTAAACCCTAACTTTACTTAGGACAGTAAAGACTGATGATGTTAATGTTCCTAAATAAAAAAAACCAAATGTTAAATGTTTGGCTTACCTCAAATAGCGAACTTGGTGGGTACTTCGTTTCTTTGATGCTCCTGTATGTTATCCGTGTCGTCTGTTTTACGACAATGATAAACGCGGGACAGTCAGGTAACGTTACACACGTCGCGCACATCCGGTAGCCGCCAAAATGTAAAGTGGCATGACATTTGAATGTGGTACAAGACAGATACTGGTTGGGTTGTTGGCTTAGAAGGCAGTTACAGATGACCTGGTTATTGCAAGAAGTCCTGAAGAATATTAGAAATTATGATAACACGGAAAAAAGAATAGTTCGATGGATGCAGAAACTAGGTTTCCTGAAAAGGAGGATGCAGTGCCCAAAATGCAACCGAAGCATGCGCCTGGTAAAATGCGATCGCACCGATGGGTTAAGATGGTAAGTCAGTCTGTCTAAATACATAAACAATGTAATAATACTAAACGATCATTTCAGATCTTATTTGAAACTAGACTAGACAAATACACCTATATAAATACACCTATATATATATATAGGTGTGTATATATATATATATATATAGGTGTATATATCATATATCATATATATCTTCTTATCATAGAATGAGGCAGACAATATATTCTACACTGTATGTTGACTATGGCTTACAAATATCATTATGAAAATCATTATGAAAATACCCGAGATGGCTTGAAGAACACAAATAAACCATATATTACTGCAGACAAGTGTTTATTGTCCTTACATTTCATCATTCAAAAAATATAATGTTATGCCTTTATCCATATTAGAGAAGCTGGAACGGAACATAATCAGTGCTACTTCTTTGAGGCATATGTGAATTTTCTGCTCAAGGGCGCCCTCTGGTGTCCAGGATGAATGAAACCCATCCTATTTTGCATACAAATCGGAAAAATAACGCGTCTCTCAACCAGACATTTAATAATCCACGCTTTTTCCAGTGTACAGAGGTTTACAGAAGTATTTTGTTGTTAATTAGATGCACAAAAAAAAAAACACTCTGATGTGGCAAGCTATCAAAACCTAACCGAACCGAAAACCGTAGTTAAAAACAAAGGTAGGTATTGAACCGTGGACTAATATATATATATAAAATATATATATATATATATATATATAATATATATATATATATATATAATTATTACTATTATTTATTCGTATTATTATTATTATTGTTGTTGTTATTATTAATACATTTTTGCACTAATGAACCTGGACCTGTTTGGATGAAGTCCACCTGTATTGTATTAATGGCCTCATTACTTTGTGAAACGTTTTGGTCAGTCACAACAATATGTTTTATCCAGGTTGCTCTGTATAGTATGAAATCTGATGTTTTCATGTGTTATACTTTTTAGCATTTTACCTTCTTTTTCGGCAGGGTCTGTAAGCGTCACAAAAATTCCCCACTTTCTGTGTGCAATGGCTCAGTATTCATCAATTCTCACACCCCTTAGGTGAAATGGCTTGAGTTTATGTGCAGGTACAATATTTATTTATTTGCTTGTTTGTTTGTAAAGTGCATAAAAATAATAAATGCTGTAAATGTTTTGGAATTAGCCAACAAGAATATTTTCTGTAATCGCTGGAGAATAACACTAACTAACTAAATAAATAAATAAACAATGCATAATAATAAGATCAAATCATAAAACTACAGAGAAGCAATTGCAAATGTTCAATACATTTTTCATTATAAACCATGTAAAACCTAAGCTTATTATATACTTAAAATGTAGCATTAAAAAATATAAAATGATTACAGTTTGACAGGTTAAATACAAATACATTAAGGATTTGTAGTGTGAATTATACATCTGTATTTATCAACATCAGCTCAGCCCTGCATATTGTAATAAACAGACTCCACTTTCAGAATTCACCAGAAACAGAAACTGTTTGCACAAGGTTTGCAGTTGAAGCAACTTGACATGATCACTGAGGGTATAGCAGGAAGCTGAAAGACACTGACAAGAATGACAAAAGTACTCAGAAAGGTTGTTGCATTACTACATTTCAATGTTTGATAAGTCAAAACCAACTGTAGACAACTTTATTGCTACACATTGCTACAAATTTATTTGGTGCACTTAATCTCCATACTAAAATTCCTAGTATTCCTAGTATACTAAGACATTGTTACAAGTCAGCTTGCTATGTGTGTTATTTCTATATCTGAAGGTGTGCATTGCTGCTCTCAAAAGGCTGAGGAACAGAGGAATGAGAATTGGTGGTCGACATCGATTTGTTGTTATCGATGAGAGCAAGTTTGCCCACAAACGAAAGGTAGGCTGTTTATTTGCATACAGCTATAACTTTACTTCACATATATCAGTTTTGTCATGTTAGTGCAGTGCCAGTCTGAGATTATGGAAAGAAAGAGGATGGAGAAAATACAAAAGATTAAAAGTTCAGAGGAAAAAAACTTGAAAATGAAGTGTTACGCTCAGACAAGTGATAAGACCTGTGTTAATATTGAAAAAGCTTGTAGCACTGGAGAGACGTTAGAGAGTGGGAAAGCCTGGAAACAGGCACCAAGGCTGATACTGTATATGTTTATATGTTAATATGGCTGCTGTGTATGTCCTTAAAAGAAAAAGAAAAAAAAAAAAACTCATCAGACTTCTGTGTTGAGATTGCAGTGCAAAAATGTGTATTGTAAAGATGGTATTGTTGTGGAGCCACAACAACATCACAAACAGCATGATCTTAATTTCACAAGTATATAGTAGTCAACATTACAAGTGGATCAAAACCCTTTGTTAAATTTGTCCTAAAACCAAAATAAATACCTGTTCTTGTCTTAGGACAACTTTGATGAACCTTTTTTGATCCACTTCAAATATTGACTACTGTAAATGAGGCACATTGAATAGTAAGAGATTAAATGAGCAAAATGTTAATATTGGTATAAATTTAATGGCAGTGTTTAAACATGGGATGAATGGAAAAAAAAGTGATACATTTGAAAACATACGCTATATTAAGAAATAAATATACCCTTCATTTATAATCAGACAATTGTCAGGCATTCACCACAGCCACCTCCATCTGGCACACCTCCTCAAGCACCACCCACACGTTCATCATCACCCGAGTACTGATTGTCTACACCTGCACCTTGAGCCACGCCCTATTTAAGGATCTTGCTTGCACACACACTTTGTCTGGTCTACCGTTCACACGCTGTGCGTTCTCTCCTGGATCCAGTGTTTGCTACATGTGCTCATGTGCTCATGTGCTCATGTGCTTTCCCTTCGCTGTGGCGTTGCTCTCGCATGGACTTTGATCTGACTCACACACTACAGTTAAGGCTTCATGTTTTTCATTCCATTGTGTTATTCTGTGAAGGTCGTTTTAATAAACGACTGGATTGAACTGTTACTCCTCTCTCGTCTCATCCTGCATTGTGTATGTGTGTGTGAGTCTGTGACAGAAGACCAGACCGAAACAGACGACTATGAGCACTGAAACTCCTACCGCAGCCAGCCCCCTCGCTGAATTAGTGAATGCTCTCACTGCGGCATTTCAAGCTACATCTGCGCCGTCATCCACCTCGGGATCTCCCATGGCCATGCCCGCCACGTTCGCGGGTGAGGCGGCTGAGTGTAGCAGTTTCCTTCTACAAGTTAACCTGTTTATACGGATGCAACCACAACAAATGACTTCGGAAAATCTCCCTGTTAACGGGTAAGGCTCTTGTCACGGATTGGCCAGGCTCGAACACCGGTCACACCCAACAATCCCTCTCACCGGAGTACTAATTATCTCACACCTGCACCCCATCAACCACACCCTTTATAAGCACACACCGCACAACAGTCACTGTCCGGGCTCGTCTCTACGAAGCAGACCGATTGTGTCTCTCTATGCGAGTGCACGTTACCTGTTACTTACCTGCAATTACTCACCTGTGTCTCTTGTGTTCCAGTCAGTCGTCCTTGTCCTTCAGCGGTGTGTGCTCGTTCAGCCATCCTCGATATCTCGAATATCTACGAGAGGAAAAGATCGTTAATCAGCGCAGTATCCATTTCAGAACATTCAAGACTGTTGACGTTAACTCACCTGTCAAACATCTTCAATCTCCGTGTTTCTCCTGTGTGAATTCAATAAACTGTTTAACCGATTACTTACCTGGTGTTCCGTCTGCTTCTATGACAGAAGCCCGGACCATAAACAGATTGCAGCATGAGCACGGAGGATCCTTTTCAAGAGTTGGTGGACTCGCTCCGCCGGGTTTTGCTGCGCCCGGCTGTCACCATGTCACCTCTGCCAACCTGTGAATCAGCACCTTCACCGAGCACTTCTTCGCTACCAGTTCCATCCAGTCCCATGGCTCGACCAGAGCCCTACTCTGGCCGGGCGGAGGAGTGCAACGGATTTGTTACAATGCTCATTAACCTTCACCATGCAACCAACGCTGTATCCTACCGACCAATCTAAAATTGCTTTCATCATTTCTCTACTCTCAGGTTCCGCTTTACAATGGGCAGAAACCCTTTGGCTCCAAACCGGGCCGGCCACACGTACCATCCAGTCATTCATCTCACATTTCAAAGAGGTTTTCGGTCAGTCTAACTCGGCCATTTCAGTGGGAGAACAACTATACCATCTCAAGCAAGGTACTATGTCCATTCATGAATATTCTCTAAAATTCAGAACATTAGCCGCTGCGAGTGGATGGAACGAGAGATCGCTATTGACCACCTACCGGCTAGATTTGGAGCCCAAACTTCGCTTGCAACTGGCAGCCCTTGATGATCATATTGGACTGGAAAAATTCATTCAACACTCCATCCGATGTTCTGATCGCATGACATCATATCTCTCAGAAGAAAACGCACTCCTCCATCGACCAGAGCAGGATTCCTCTCCAGAACCAGCCACCGAACCCATGATCCTCGATTCTGGGAAACTGTCATCTACTGAGCGGCAGAGGAGGCTGACCCGGGGTCTCTGTTTATATTGCGGGGGCAGTGGTCACATGAAGCTGAACTGCCTTTCACGACCAAGACGAACCTGGGTGAGTGTTCTTCAGTCTGAAACGGAAAAATTGCTTCCACTGACCACTAATGTTATAGTAACTACGGTCTTGAATTCTGTTACAGTCACAGCCCTCATCGACTCCGGGTCAGCTGGTAACTTCATATCGGGAACCCTCTGCCGCCAGCTCAAGCTCCGCACTTTCGCCACGTCTACCAAGTACCAGATTCACTCCATAACTGGGGAATTACTCTCTCGGAATCAAGTACAACGTCAATGTGACTTCATTCAACTTCAACTTGGATTACTGCACAAGGAACAAATCAAGCTGCTGGTTCTGGAGGGCGCCACTGTTGACATCATCTTAGGGCGCCCGTGGCTGGTGAAGCATAATCCCATCATCTCTTGGGGCACAGGAGAAGTACTACGATGGGGTGAAGATTGCAACCTCGATTGCTTCCCAGACTTGCCACAACCTGTTAAGAAGAGCTTACCCGTCTGTGTCACTTCTGTTGAAAGTCCAGTGAGTAACCAGTCTGTCGAAATTCCTGCCATATACTCTGACTATGCGGATGTATTTTGCCCCAAGAGAGCTTCCCAGCTACCTCCTCATCGGCCATGGGACTGCGTGATTGACCTTGTTCCTAATGCCTCGCTGCCCAAGGGAAGGATTTACCCGTTATCGCTTCCTGAGAGTAAGGCCATGGAGGAGTACATCCGGGAGGCTCTGAGTCAGGAGTATATATATACGTCCATCTACATCACCTGCAGCTTCAAGTTTCTTCTTTGTCTCCAAAAAAGATGGAGGGCTACATCCGTGTATCGACTATCGTGTTCTTAACCATCACACCATTAAATTCCGTTACCCCTTTCCTCTCATCCCAGCTGCCCTGGAACAACTTCGTTCGGCCGTAATCTTCACCAAATTGGACCTCTGCAGCGCATATAACCTGATCAGAATCCGAAGAGGGGATGAATGGAAGACGGCATTCGTGACCCCTACTGGTCACTATGAGTATCAGGTAATGCCCTATGGATTAGTAAACGCCCCCTCTGTCTTTCAAAACTTCATTCATGAGGTTCTCAGAGAATTCCTTCATCACTTCGTCATCGTCTACATAGATGATATCCTGATCTACTTGAATAGTGAGGCTGAAAATCCACATCACGTTGCGGAGGTCCTCCAAAGACTACGAGAGCATCAACTATACCTGAAGGCTGAGAAATGTTCATTCCACCAGAAATCTGTTCAGTTCCTAGGTTATATCATCGATCATCACGGAGTTCGCATGGACGAGGGGAAGGTGGAAGCTGTTGTTTCCTGGACCAAACCCAAATCTATCAAAGAACTGCAGAGATTCCTGGGGTTTGCAAACTTATATCGTCGGTTTATCAAAGGGTACAGTCAAATTACTAATCCCCTTACTAATCTTCTGAAAGGACATCCAAAGACTCTCAACTGGACCACTGAAGCCACCACATCATTTGAAACACTGAAGAAGGCCTTCACTCAAGCCCCACTCCTGACTCATCCTGATCCAAATTTGCTTTTTGTTGTGGAAGTAGATGCATCCACCACTGGAGTCGGAGCTGTCCTTTCCCAACATCATAGTAATCCTCCACGACTCCATCCATGTGCCTATTTCTCCAGGAAGCTCAGCCCGGCAGAGAGAAATTATGACATCGGAAACAGGGAGTTACTGGCCATCAAGCTTGCCCTAGAGGAGTGGCGACACTGGCTGGAGGGAGCCAACCATCCATTCCAGGTAATCACGGATCATAAGAATTTACAATACCTACGAGACGCCAAACGTCTGTGTCCCAGACAAGCCAGATGGGCACTCTTCTTCACCAGGTTCAATTTCTCCATCTCTTACCGTCCTGGATCACAGAATGTCCGAGCAGATGCCCTATCACGTCTTTCCGAAGGTGAAACTAATACTGAGGCTCCTTCCTCTATCATTCCTAACCATCTCATCGTCAGTCCTATAGATTGGACCGAACCTCCAGTCGTCGCCACTCCTGAACCCAGGGTCCCGCCGGGCTGCCCTCCAGGACGCAAATTCATCCCTGCTGCACAACGGGTAAATCTTATCCATGCTACTCATACCTCCCTGGGCACGGGGCATCCGGGGGCCAATAATACTCTCTCGCTGCTTACCGACCGCTTCTGGTGGCCAGACATGACAAGGGATGTGAGGAGGTATGTGCAAGGATGTAAGGAGTGTGCCATGTCAAAAAGTCCACGTCACCTTCCAGCTGGAAAGCTCCATCCCTTGCCCATACCGAACCGCCCCTGGTCACACCTAGGAGTCGATTTTATGACTGATCTTCCGGTATCTGATGAAAACACCTGTATCCTGGTTATAGTTGATTGTTTCTCCAAGTTTTATCGGTTGATACCACTCAAAGGACTACCAACAGCCCTAGAAACAGCTGAATGCCTCTTCAACCACGTCTTCCGTTATTATGGACTCCCTGAGGACATCGTATCAGATAGGGGTCCTCAATTCATCTCCCGAGTATGGAAGGCATTCTTTAAACTCCTAGGTGTGACCGTCAGCCTCTCGTCTGGATACCACCCTCAGACCAACGGACAGACAGAGAGGAAAATTCAAGAGGTGGGGCGGTTCCTTCGTACCTTCTGTCACGGTCACCAGAACTCCTGGAACCAGTTCCTGGGTTGGGCTGAATACACCCAAAATTCACTGCGGCAACCTTCCACGGGACTTACACCTTTCCAATGTGTTTTAGGTTTCCAGCCTCCTCTCTTCCCGTGGAACGGTGAACCATCAGATGTCCCCGCAGTGGATCACTGGTTCCGGGAGAGCGAGAGAGTCTGGGACGCGGCTCACCATCATCTTCAGAGGGCAGTGAACAGGTCCAAAGCCGTATCCGACCGAAGAAGGATTCCAGGACCCAACTTCACTCCAGGTCAGAAAGTCTGGCTCTCCACTCGAGACATCCGATTACGCCTGCCCTCAAAGAAGTTAAGTCCCAGATTTATTGGCCCCTTTACCATCCTGGAACAGGTCAATCCCGTCACATACTCCCACCACAATACAGGATTCATCCCACGTTCCATGTGTCACTACTAAAACCCTGTCACGAACCTCTGCTTCCTTCCACAGAGCCTGGCCAAGAAGAAGACCCCCCTTCTCCTTTGGTGCTAGAGGAAGGATCGATATACTCCGTCAATGAAATTCTGCAGTCCCGGCGTCGGGGTGGTCGTCTGGAGTACTTGGTTGATTGGGAAGGTTATGGACCAGAGGAGAGGTCATGGGTTCCACGTGACGACATCTTAGACCCCGCTCTCATGTCGGAATTTCATGCAGCTCATCCAGAATATCCGGCACCTCGAGGTAGAGGTAGACCACCTCGGCGCCGGAGGTTTCGGCCCTCAGGAGCGGGCCGTGGGGAGGGGGGTAATGTCACGGATTGGCCAGGCTCGAACACCGGTCACACCCAACGATCCCTCTCACCGGAGTACTAATTATCTCACACCTGTACCCCATCAACCACACCCTTTATAAGCACACACCGCACAACAGTCACTGTCCGGGCTCGTCTCTACGAAGCGGACCGATTGTGTCTCTCTATGCGAGTGCACGTTACCTGTTACTTACCTGCAATTACTCACCTGTGTCTCGTGTTCCAGTCAGTCGTCCTTGTCCTTCAGCGGTGTGTGCTCGTTCAGCCATCCTCGTCATCCTGGAATATCTACGAGAGGAAAAGATCGTTAATCAGCGCAGTATCCATTTGAGAACATTCAAGACTGTTGACGTTAACTCACCTGTCAAACATCTTCAATCTCCGTGTTTCTCCTGTGTGAATTCAATAAACTGTTTAACCGATTACTTACCTGGTGTTCGTCTGCTTCTATGACAGCTCTACAATGGGCGAAAGCTATCTGGAATTCTGATAATCCAATCATTCATTCTTATGAACAATTTACCAGTCATTTCTCCGAAGTGTTTTCCACAACCACAGATCACCTGTCTACATCCGATCAACTCTTCTGATTACAACAAGGGAATTCCACTATCCATCAGTACACCCTCCATTTCCGCACGCTGGTGGCGGCTAGCGGATGGAACGAGACCGTGCTGCTCGGCGCTTACCGACAAGGCCTCAACCCACAAATTCGCACAGCTATGGCATTGTACGACGACAGCATTGGGTTAGAGACATTTCTCCAACGGTCCACCCGCATGTCCCAGCGTCTAGCCGCCTGCCAGCCCACAATAACCGCTCCTCAGCCAGCCTCGTGGGTTGCTTGCACCCCAGTACCAGAACCCATGCAAGTGGATTCATCTCGTCTCTCTCGTTCCGAAAGGAATCGCCGTATGATGAACGGACTCTGTCTATACTGTGGGAATTCTGGACACTTACTGCGCACCTGTCCCATTTGACCCCCACGCCCCGTGGTGAGTACCCTTTCAACCGAAGTTGAGACTGCTTCATTGACTCTAATACCTGTAACTTTGCATACTTCTAAAACGTCACTTTTTGTTTCTGCTTTGGTAGACTCGAGATCATCTGGAAACTTCACCTCACAAGCCTGTCTAGAGAAACCTCAGTTACAACAATGTCTACATAAACATACTCTCGCTATCAAGACAATACAGGGAAAACCACTGGGGTGTGGGAGGATTAAATTTTCATCACCAGTCATCACACTACAAGTCGGATTATTTCACAGGGAAGAGTTAAGGTTTCTGGTACTGGAGGGCTCTACTGTCAGCGTCATCCTGGGACGACCTTGGCTCCAGTTACATCACCCTGAACTCAGCTGGGATCCGTGTGACATCATCCGCTGGGGTAAACGCTGCCACACCAACTGCCTGGTCAACCTACCAACCTCCACCGTCGCACCTGTATTCCTCTCATCTACTCGGATTGAGAGCCCCGAGCCTGCTTCCATCCCAGAAATCCCAGCTGAGTACATGTCGTTCCAGGATGTATTTAGCAAGCAAGTAGCCACCCTGCTACCACCTCATCGGCCATGGGATTGCGCCATTGATCTGCTGCCAGGGGCCCAGCTCCCCAAGGGGCGAGTTTACCCTCTGTCCATCCCAGAGCGCCAGGCGATGGAGGAATACATCAAGGAGGCTTTACAACAAGGATTCATCCAACCCTCAACCTCACCGGCTGGTTCTAGCTGCTTCTTCGTGGGTAAGAAGGATGGAGGTCTCCGCCCCTGTATTGACTACCGGCAACTGAACTCACGAATCATCCAACAACCATACCCGCTCCCTCTGGTTCCTGCCGCCCTCGAAGAGCTTCGTGGAGCACAAGTCTTCACGAAGCTGGACCTGCGGAGTGCCTACAACCTCGTTTGTGTTCGTGAGGGAGACAAGTGAAAGACAGCCTTTGTGACACCCACCGGCCATTATGAATACCGGGTCGTGCCCTACGGATTATCCATCAGTCCCTCAGTCTTCCAAACGTTCATGAACGAGGTGTTCCGGGAGTTTCTCCATCGATTCGTGATAGTCTACATTGACAACATCCTGATATACTCCCGGAACATGGCCGAACATCGCCAGCACGTCCAGCAGGTCCTCCATAAGCTCCGTCAACACCGTCTCTACCTCAAGTTGGAGAAATGTGAGTTTCATCTTCCATCAGTCCAATTCCTCTGTCATATCGGCCGAGGGCGTGCAGATGGACCAGGGGAAGGTGACAGCTATACAGAACTGGCCACAACCCACCACCATCAAGGAACTGCAACGCTTCTTAGAATTCTCGAACTTCTACCGTCATTTCATTCAGAACTACAGTTCCGTCACTGCACCTCTGACCTCCCTCCTCAGGGGTAAACCAAGAACCATCACCTGGAACCCCGCTGCCCACAAAGCCTTCCATCAACTCAAGAAGATTTTCAGCACCGCACCCTTGCTACATCATCCAGATCCCCAGCAACCATTGACGTTGGAAGTGGATGCCTCCACGACTGGAGTGGGTGCGATGCTGTCTCAAGCAGTCGGTGAGTCTCCTCTCCTCCATCCCTGTGCATATTACTCCCGTAAGCTGTCTCCGGCGGAGCAAAACTATGATGTTGGTAATCAAGAACTCCTGGCCATCAAGTTGGCACTGGAGGAGTGGCGTCATTGGTTAGAGGGGTCTACCCATCCATTCACAATCATCACCGACCATAAAAACCTGCAATACCTTCGTGAAGCCAGGAGGCTCTGTTCTTCACCCGCTTCAACTTCTCCATCACCTACCGACCAGGATCCAAGAACACTGTCGCCGACGCACTATCCAGACAATACTCTTCTGATCTACCCACAGAACCAGAAACCATTCTCCCCTCTGACCTGATTGTCAGTCCCATTCAATGGGAACTGGACCTCGACATCCGGAACGCCACTCTCCAGGAGCCCGCTCCGCCGGACTGCCCAGAAGGCAAGATCTACGTTCCTCAACACCTACGGTTAAGCCTTCTGGGTACAGCTCACAAATCTCTGGGCTCTG
Organism: Labeo rohita; assembly: GCF_022985175.1. Taxonomy (NCBI): domain Eukaryota; kingdom Metazoa; phylum Chordata; class Actinopteri; order Cypriniformes; family Cyprinidae; genus Labeo; species Labeo rohita. The sequence continues at coordinate 27,631 of NW_026129569.1, read as the reverse complement.
GACACCCCGGCAGTCAACGGACCCTCTCGCTCTTTCAGTCCCGTTACTGGTGGCCCAGTATGCGCCGGGATACCATCAGGTACGTTCAGAGCTGCTATGTCTACCTCACCCCGACAGTTACCAACAGGCAAACTGGTACCCCTACCAATCCCACAGAGGCCCTGGTCCCATCTAGGAGTGGATTTTGTGACCGATCTGAAAGGCCTTCTTCAAACTTCTTGGTGTGTCCGTTAATCTGTCTTCCGGTTACCATCCACAGACCAATGGCCAGACAGAGAGGAAGATCCAGGAGCTCGGACGTTACCTCCGGGCATACTGCCACGAAGATCAGCACAGCTGAGACCGGTTCCTCCTGTGGGCCGAGTACGCACAAAACTCCCTCCGCCAAGATAGCACCGGCATGACACCTTTCCAGTGCGTACTCGGTTACCAGCCACTGCTGTTCCCCTGGATGGAGGAACCTTCCAACGTTCCAGCTGTGGACTACTGGTTTCGGGAGAGCGAGAGAGTGTGGTACTCAGCTCATCACCATCTACAGCGGGCCGTGCGACAACACAAGCACTTCGCGGACATCCGGAGAAGACCTGCACCCAATTACCAACCCGGGGAGCAGGTCTGGTTGTCGACACGAGATCTCCGACTCCGTCTCCCATGCCGCAAGCTGAGTCCCCGCTACATTGGTCCGTTCACGATCCTGAGGCGGATCAACGATGTCACCGTCCAGCTTCAGCTCCCTCCCAGGTACCGCATTCACCCCACTTTCCATGTCTCACTATTGAAACCCTTTCATCCCTCTGCCACAGAACACCCGGGAGCTGAAGTGGAACCCCCTCCTCCTGAAGTCCTGGACACTCCTTCCATCTACACGGTCCACGAGATCTTGGACTCCCGTCGAGGGGGACACTTTGTATATCTGGTCGACTGGGAGGGGTATGGACCCGAAGAACGATCTTGGGTGGCTCGGGATGACATCTTGGATCCATCGCTGTTGACGGACTTCCATCGAGAACACCCAGATCGTCCTGCCCCTCGCGGTCGAGGTCGCCCTCGGCGTCGTGTTCGGGCGTCGGGAGCCGCCCGTGGAGGGGGAGGGTGGTGGTGTCAGGCATTCACCACAGCCACCTCCATCTGACACACCTCCTCAAGCACCACCCACACGTTCATCATCACCCGAGTACTGATTGTCTACACCTGCACCTCATTGAGCCATGCCCTATTTAAGGACCTTGTTTGCACACACACTTTGTCTGGTCTACCGTTCACATGCTGTGTGTTCTCTCCTGGATCCAGTGTTTGCTACATGTGCTCATGTGCTTTCCCTTCGCTGTGGCGTGGCTCTCGCATGGACTTTGATCTGACTCACACACTACAGTTAAGGCTTCATGTTTTTCATTCCATTGTGTTATTCTGTGAAGATCATTTTAATAAACAACTGGATCCTGCATTGTGTATGTGTGTGTGAGTCTGTGACAACAATAAGTCTGTAAACAAAATATATTAAAATCAGGGTAGGATGGTAATCTGCTTTTGTACAGAAAAAATATAAAAATGAACCAATATTTTGTTGTAAGGAAATTAAATTATTTAAATGGAAAAATGTAAGAAATAAAAATGCATTTGCACCTGTTAGGCATTTTTTTTTATTATCAAGCCAGATAAGAAGGATCAGTCTATTAACTGTTCAAGAGTCCAAAAATACAGCACAACCCTTATTAAAGAATTTATCTTGTTTTATTTTTTAGTACCATCGTGGCCGACGTGGCAACACTTGGCGTCGTGAACGGCAGTGGGGCTTCAGGATGCTAGAGGTTGATGGTATTTCCAGAAGACCCATTCTGAGACTTGTCAAGGACCGCTCAAGGCAAACACTTATAAGCCAAATTCAACGACACATCAGACCAAGAACATCAATCCTTACGGATGAATGGCGTGCCTACAAAAGACAGCTTTCCCAGTACGAATATCTTCAATATTCTGTCTGCCATAAAAGACACTTTGTAGATCCAGGGACTGGAGCTCATACTCAGCATATTGAGTGTGCATGGCAAAATTACGAGTTGGAAATATGGCGTCATAGAGGAAATCATACTCCTGAGTCATTGAAAACTCACCTCAAAATGATAGAGTGGCACCACTGGTTAGGTGTACGCCATTATGATGGTGTCTTAGGTAGACTTATCCATGATGTAAAAAAGAATGTCAAGAACATGTAAATGTGTGGGATGCTGTACTTAACTGTTTTTGCAGTGACATGGACCAAATTCTGCATGGGTTAACCCACCATTGTACTGTTTTTATATTAATTTGGGGTGGATTGCTCTCAAAATGCAATAAAATATAATTTTATCAATTTTAATCATTATTTTTATTGGATGATTGATTTTATATCTCTAACATCTATTCATCTTTTTTTTATGGCATTTGAAATTGTCTATTATCTCACCTTGTGTCAACGGAAACTTAAATGAAATGAAAATTAAATGAAAAACATCCATGACGCTGTTATAAAATAATTTGACAGAGTATTAACACTTAATGACATTTTAATGACAAGTTCAATTTGAATCACTGTAGTTGAGGTCAAGAAAAATATTCATGACACTGTTATAAAATAATTTGACAGAGTATTAACACTTAATGACATTTTAATGACAAGTTCAATTTGTACCACTGAAAAAAGTGGTCAGGACAATATTCATGACACAATTATAATGGCCTCATAACAGCCAATGTCAAAACCAACCACATGACAGTTTAATGTAATATTAACCCATATAGCTAAGTAGTTTCTTAAGTTTGATAATTAATCTGCTATGTCATGTTTATGAGAGATTTATGACAGGTTCTGTTGTCTTGGTAATGTAATGTCTTGGTAATGTCAAGTTGTCATGACAAAGACACTGACAGTTTATGATGTATTGGTTTATGTCAAGTTGTCATAACAAAGGCCTCTCAAACAATGTCATCTTTGCATTAAAAATGACATAACTGAGCAAATGACACTTAATGACAGTTGACATTAACATGCATAAAACCTCCTTCATATTTATGACATGTGTCATGTTGTAATGCCACGCCAGCAGAGGGAGCCTTCACCCATGGACTGACTGTTCCCGCTCCCTCTGCTGCTTCATGGGTTACTTCCTGAATTTATGCATGAATTCATGGTAATTCATGTACCCTTACCGTAAAGTGTTACTAAAATTTGTTCTGATAATCTACCCCATTCTGTTATATGATGTTTTTATCTCTCATTAAAAAAAAAAAAAAAAATTGGCCACAGGTTTTGTTAGTCGACAAGAATATCAATAACATTTACATGCCTGGCAGGTACTAATTCCAAACAAAGTGCATGAATGTTCAGACAACAGCTGCTATGGGTTTGGACGAACTGCAGCATAGTTTTTAATAACTTGAGAGAAGCGAATGATTTTGACTTCGTTTGTGCGAGCTTTTAAGTCCTGCCACAGATATTCTGGTGAGAGCACCTTGCTGGGTTTGTTATACAGGAAGTACTTGTTCAAATGGGACTCCTCCTGCCACGCTGCCTCAATGGATTTAGCTGCATCAATGTCCAGCTGCTTCCGGCAGGTTTTAGCAACCTCATATACGTCTTTCACTAAACCACCGATCACAGCTCCTCCGTAATAATAATCACCCTCAGCACGAGGAATGAATGCTTGAGACTCTGGCCTGCGCTCATATGGGAACTGTTCACGTGGTGTTTGATAGTACCCAGGATGTATCACACCGATAAGACGACCCAAAGACTCAGTCCCCCATCGCCCATAGAACTTTGTGTCCACATCAAGGCTGAAAACATAGTCAGCTTCATTGATCAATCGACTCTCAATCAGTTTCTCCAGCCTTTCCATCCTTCGCAAAGTGATCTCCTGCCATCTGTTAGAACTAGGCACTTCCACCACTGTCAGCTGATGTCCTTCACCCAGTTTTAGTTTAGGAACCTGTTGTGGTTGATCAGTGAACAGATAATAATGCACACAAAATCCAACGAAGTAATTCTGCTCTGCAGACTCCAGGAAATCTTTAAGAAACTGTGTGTATCTGGAAAAAAAGGAAGAGGGTCTGAAATGTAAACTAATGAATAAAGCGACAAAACATTTTAATCATTTTTTCCACTTCTCGCAATTTATTCACCATAAGATGACCATAACACAAACTCCAATATGGTACAATTTTTATTTTTTTTTTGCTAAATATCAGTCAGTTAATCATTGGCGGGAAAAGCTGAAATGATATCCACCTTATTCTTCAACTTGGAAGTAAGCCTACGGGTAAGACTTTCGTTTCAGTTTTACACAGCAGCATGTAACACAGTTAAAGGGAAGCTAACATGAAAAATAAAAGGCAAATATTGACATTTTCAAGTTGTAATATGCAAACAGCCCTGAGAAATAGGAAGCACAGGGCATATACGTGCATATGGCCCCCCAACTACACCACTGTTAAATAACCAAAAGAAATTTATGATATGAGTTGAATAAGTTACTATGCCTACTTGCATACCTTGAAGATTACCTTTCAAAAGTTGAGGTTATTAATTTACTTATGCAACATACCTGGGTATATTTACAGTTAATAACCTGCCTTCTGGAATACCACAACCAGGATCCAACTGCAGCTTAAAGGGTTAGTTCACCCAAAAATGAAAATTAGCCCATAATTTACTCACCTTCCAGGCATCCTATGTGTATATGACTTCCTTCTTTCAGATGAATACAATCTGAGTTTTATTAAAAATTATCCTGGCACTCCCAAGCTCTATAATGGCAGTGGATGGGTGTTTCTCTTTATCAGTCCAAAACAAGTCCAATAAAGTGCATCCATCCATAATAAAAAGTGCCTCACATGGCTCCAGGGGGTAAATAAAGGCCTCCTGTAGCGAATCAATGCATTTTTGTAAGAAAAAATCCATATTTAAAGCATAATATTCACTTTAATCTAGCTTGCGCCAGATGGTCGTACACAGAAGCTATTCCGGCTTTGTGCATGTGCCACTTGGAAGTGATAAATGCGAAGGTGCCATGGAGAGATCAAAACAACAGTCAAAATGAGGACTGGTAAAGAAAAATGTTAAAGGATTTGGATGCAAGCCAAGAGAAGACTGGTTTTCCTTTGCTACAGTAAGGAAACTTTGTTTCCTTTGGTCCTGTTAAAAAACGTTTGTTTTTGCGAGCCTCACTGGCGCATGCGCAATGCAGACATCCTACGTCATCCGCCCGGAGCTACTTCCGTGTATGGTCAGCCTGGCGCAAGGTACATTAATGTGATTATTACATGTTAAATATGGAAATTTTTCTTTCAAAAACACATCAATTTGCTACAGGAGGCCTTTATTGACACCCCAAGTGGATGGATGCACTTTACTGGATTTGTTTTGGACTGATGAAGGGAAATACCCATCCACTCCCATTATAGAGCTTGGAAGTGCCAGAATTTTTTTTAATATAACTCAGATTGTTATTAATCTAAAAGAAGGAAGTCATATACACCTAGGATCCCTGAAAGGTAAGTAAATTATGGGCTAATTTTCATTTTTGGGTGAACTAACCCTTTAACATTTTTTTTTATAACAATAATATCAAAAGAACATAAGAACCAGAAAACAAGAAACATAGGAAACAGCACACAGACGAGGGAACAATAGGAAACAGAACGCAAACTAGTAGCTGAACCAAGAAAACAAAACCTCAGGGAACACCAAGACTGTGTTCCAATTCAAATCTCATGGATTTGGATGTAGGCCTACATGTAGGCCTACATTGCTGAGTGCTCACTATTGGCGAAGCTTGTGTAATATTAAAATGTATTGCCCTAAGCCTTTAAAGTTGTTAATCTATCATTTACAATTTTTCTTTTCTTATTAATTGTTTTATGTAGCATTCATGAGTGTCTGTCTACAAGCAAAGTGAAATGCACCCAAGTTTGTAGTCATCCTGTTCAGGTGTGTGAGCCCCTGGAGCACGATTTTTCACTACACTAGATAAACAGGTTCAAATATGCAAGGGTTTAGTGGAGAAACTGGTAAAACCATAGAGATGGCTATATAAAACATCTCGGTTACGTATGGTAACCCTTGTTCCCTGATGGAGGGAACAGAGACGTTCTGTCGAGTAGTGTACAACACTAGGGGTCGCTCTTGGGAGCCCAAACACCTCTGATAGTTTGAAAAAAGCCCAATGAAATTGGGTGTGCAGAATTTGCATAGCTGGCCACGCCCCATACATCCAGGTATAAATAGGGCAGCACATGCTCTGCTCACTCATTCTGTTCTGGAGTCGAAGCGTCTCAACTCACTCAGAGGCGGTCCAGAGTTGTGGCATGGGGGACACAATGTGTCCGTTCCCTCTGAGACGTTCCCTATCTGTCGTACACTCCGAGTTGTGTCGAGTAGTGTACGACACTAGGGGTCCCTATATAAACACACCACAAGTCTGGCCGCGTCACAAGTGATCGGGCGCAGATAGTAACAAGCCAAAGTGTTAACATAAATGCAGCTCACCTCTTCATGACCTTCCAACATCCAAGAACTGACCTGTCACAGGCAGGGTTACCTGCAGCCAGGCCTTTCCTCAGTGGAGCGGCTGAGTGTCTTGAGAACGTTGGGAAAGTGCCTGTTTCTCGTAGAAAAGAAGGCACTACGGAGATCACAACCTGCCCAGATGGGGGGTATAATGTGAATATCATTAGATATGGGACTTGAAGTGGGTCTCACGCTAAAGGAGACTACCAAATTCAGATCTTAGAGACAAACCTGTCTTCAGGGGAAACACCGGACCATAGAGAGTTATAGGTGGAATTACACACATGGGGCCACATAAGGAGCCACTACACTACTTCCCGGTCTTAACAGAGGTGAGCGCAGTTGGGGAGGCCGTCTCCATGGAGAGGGCACAGAATCAACCGACTGAAGGGCTCAACGGATCTTACTGTAGACCACAAGGACCACAGACAGATCAAGAGGGGATATGGTGCTACCAGGGAGGGATCACCTTCCGGGCACCTCTAACAAATCGTGCCCCACTGATCTGCCTTCTACCAAGTCACGGTGGCTGTACACGGGCCTTGGTGTAGAAGCAGAAAGGTGCCTATCCAGGCCTCCTTGGAGGAGGGATAGCACAGATTTGATACCGCAACTCCATGGGTTCTACCCTTAAGAATAACACCTGCGCCATTTCCAGGACATGTCACCGCCTGGTGGAGGGGGCTCAGTCCTGTATAAGGTGCTTACCACTGCCACCATCCTTCTCAGGGGGATGTGTCAGGAAGGAAACGATGGTGGGAGCACAAGCTCCGAGAACCAAGTTCCGTTGGGCCAAACAGGGCTACCAAGAGAATCTGCTTCGAGACCTTCCCGACATTGCACCATGTCTGTGCAATAAGGCTCACTGGGTAATAAGCCGTACGGTCAGCTGAGTGCCAATGGATCTGAACCGAGGGAGTCCTCGGTCAGGCCGTACTGGCAATGAGTGGATTCTGGTGAGGCAACAGATCTACCTGTGCCTGGCCGAATCGACTCCAAAAAAGTCAGACTGTCTGAGGATGGAGCCTCCACTCACCTCGGGGCAAACCTGTCGCCCGGAAAGTGAGTGGCGCACAGAAGCCTGTGCTGGGTCTAGGGCAGGAGATGGCGGGTGAGTTGTGACATGCGAAAGTAGCATACACCGTCTTGACGGTCAGTGTCTGCCACAGTCACTGTGTTGTCAGCGCCGACCAACGCATGCTCGCCCTAACCCCTTCAGGGCCCAAAGCATTGTCAACCACTCCAGGCAACTGAATGCCCAAACAGCCGATGGCCCAACTGAACCCCAGGGCTTGCACATGGCGCCCCAGCCTGACTTGGAAGCAACTGTTGTTGCTGTTACACAGTGCGTTTAGACAGCTGTCCCAGTGCGTTACACAGTGCGTTTAGATCTGCTTGCCCGCAGAACTAACGCGTCCCCACTGACCAGGTAGTGACTGTCTGCTGGTAAGACAGACATTAAGAAATAGATTTGTGCCGAATCCTTCTCTCATCCCCAGGTCGAGGGTGGATCTGGGTGGGTCAGTTAGCCCGCCTCCTCTGGGTTGCTTGTCTGAGGAAAAATAGAAGCCTAACGAGGGTTCTGGAAAGCCTACTGACAAACTGGTGTTGTCACCTTCCCGTAAGAACTTTGACCGTTGGGTGGGTCTGGCCGGAGGCCCGGCTGTCGCGGGGCCTCAGGAGTTCTATAGGGGGCCGTCCGTGGCAATGAACAGACAGGAGTAGTCGGGGGTACCGGGCCGGAGGCACTATCACGGTGTTGCCAGAAGGACCAACCTGGGAAATGGGGGGTAAGAAGCGGACTTCAAATTTCCCGCATTTCCAACAGGTGAAGCCACAGGCTACAAACGGCACACGCCCTCCTAGCGATGCTGCCGCTAACCATACCGCCTGTTTAGGAACTCCAAAATAAGAAAGCCAGCCGTACTGGATGGACTAACAAACTCATCTGGAAGTTTCATCGCGGGACGCAAGGAGCGAGAGTTTTGCGGGGTTTCACCTGGCGGAAACTTTCTCGCTTCGAATTGCTCCCCACTGACGCACACCGTAGCGGCCTCGTACCCAGAAGTAGAAGGACCGGAACGGAGCAGTCGAGGTGAGCCGCGGCTTCACATAAAAGCACACGGCTCGTGAGCAAAATGCGCCCAGATCATGTTTTCGCCGGCAAAACATGAATCAACAATAAGCATTGCATCAGCGTGAGAATCACGAAAACACTGTCAAGAAACACTGAATACAACGGTCGTGTCGATTGTTCAGAGAGGTAGCCGCAACCAGAAGAACACGGAGGGAAAGGTATGTTAACCAACACACAATCCCAACCATGCCAGCTCTTTCAGAGAAATTGCTCTTTTAGGAGGAAGATTGCTCTTCAAGATCGCCGTTGAAGCACTCAGGGGAAATCTCACAACACTTATCTGTGTTTGAGAAGGGAGAGACCGCTGCTTGTCGCTTTGAATCCAATGACGAAGAGGTGAATGGTGCAGCTTCTCACAGAGAGACGCTGTATTCGACTCTGAAGAAACAGAATGAGTGAGCAGAGCATGCGCTGCCCTATTTATACCCGGATGTCCGGGGCGTGGCCAGCTATGCAAATTCTGCACACCAAATTTCATTGGCCTTTTCTCAAACTATCAGAGGTGCAGTCCCTTGCAGTCCCTCACAGAGAGGGAGGGGGAAAAAAGTAAAACAAACAGAAAATGTATCAGTCATGTTTGTTATTTCATGACCATATACCACCTTCTGCATGACTCTTACAATTAAATGCTACAATAAAGTTCAAAGTCAATAAAGGTCAGAGAAAGAAATAGGAGAGATGGAAACTTACTTTCCAAGAGCGAAGACAGTAGTTGCTATGGTGATATTTTGTTGTTTGTAGATCGAATCAATCAGTGTGGGATCAAAAGTTCCTTCCCATACAATTGGGGCTAACCATGGTGTCACAGTAATAACTTTGCCATCTGAGCTGTTTTAAATGAGGAGATACACATATATGTGGGTGAAATGCAAATCCAAATCCAAAGTGGTATAAAATCATAAATAATACTATAAAGGTTAAATATGTGTTTATGTTCTTACCCGACTACACTGGGCTGATTGTGTGCAAGCCTGTACAATAAAATAAAAACTGTAAAATAATCATTTGTGAACAGTTGTGATACAATGCATTCATCTCCAATGGTCAAAGCATGTTATTCTTCATTATTCTAAAAGGTTCTGACTTCCCACCTACTTTTTAAAAGTCTGTTGATGAGCTTCTTGACATAACAAGACTTTAAGTTAAATTTCACACCCATACTCTACCAGTTTCAACTTCTGTCAACTACCTGCCAACTTCTGCATTCACTCAAAAAAATCCAATGATGACTTTCAAAGCTCTTTATTGTCTTGTCCTTCACTACCTCACAGTTACTCATTCCCTACACACTTTCCCACATACTTTGGTCCTCTGTAGCCACTCTTTTAAAAAACCAGCATGAACCAAACCAACCAGCAACTATGTGAATCACAACATACTTGATGCATACTTGATGTTAATGAGGCTAAGACTATCCAAAGAAACTCTGCGAATGACAAATTAAAAAACGCTAAAAAAATATAAAAATATTGATTTAAAGATGCAAATTATAGATAGAGAAACAATAGATGAATGGTTAAATATGGACATGCACACAAATGTTTAAGTAATTTGAGGGTGTAGAGAGTGATGGGTAATAATGACGGGTAATAATAGATCATATATATATATATATATATATATATATAATTATATATAATATAATGGGATTCAGTGGCCCCCTCAGCCACCCGTATTTTAATGTAGAATATGTTACATAAATTATGTTACATAAATATATGAATTTAAGAACATACAAAAAAAATCTGATGCTGGCTCCTCTGCCAGTGGGTGTCTATTTTCCACAAGTTGATATGATTTTTCAGGGTATTAATGCAAAGTCTATAATGTACTTAAAAATTCTCAATGGTAGTGTAAAACAACCTTTTTACCTTGTCAAAATGAGGTGATTGTAAATGATGACCAATATGTTCATTATTACATCCAGCAACACAACACCTCAATCGCTCAATCTGAGATATTCTTGTCTAACTTACATCCCTGCTCCGGCATCGAAACAATGGATGTCGGACTGTTACAGCTGATTTAGAGCTGGTCTAAGGTAAGACACTCATGCAATCAACTATCGTGGGAGCGGCCATCTGAGAAGGGCTCGATTTGAAAAAGGGATATTATTTTTACAGATTAATTAAAAACCACTGCATGGATTTTTTATCATTATAGGGTAGATGTGTACATACACTGCCTACACACATTAATGTTCAAACAACATGTAAAAGTGAACTTCTGATGACCCCTTTATGTATACTGCCCTGACCCTTCTTGGCACTGAATGTACAAGTTCATGACAAATTTTCACATCTGTCCTGTTTAACTCCTGGAGGACAACCTCCTTAAAGGCTCTGGTCTTTAATGGGCTAGTTTTGCTCAGCTTATCTCTACAGAATCCCCCTCAGCTGCTCAAGAGTTAAGATAGAGTGAAATACATGTCCACTGAAATGGCCAGTAATGCTTGGAATGAGGGGAGGGTAGCATCTTCAGTTTTAGTTTTTGGTAACACTTTATAATAACTATCCATTATAGCTAGTTAATAGATCATTAATAAACTGTTAGTTAATGGGTTATAAATGACTTGTTAAATAACAGTTAATAGTTTGTTAATTATTTATAACTATCCGTTATAACTAGTTAATAGACCATTAATAAACTGTTAGTTAATGAGTTATAAATGACTTGTTAAAGAACAGTTAATAGTTTGTTAATTATTTATAACTGTGCCTTATAGATAGCCAATAGATAACTTACAAGCTGTTAGTTAACAAGTTATAAATGACTTGTTAACTGTATTTTAATGACTTATAACTATACCTAATAAATAAGTAATATATCATGAACAAGCTGTTAGTAAATTACTTACTAAAGACATGTTAAGTATCAGTTAATAGTTTATATATGTTATTGGGACGTTATTCTAAAGTTGCAACTATTCTTCATTTATTAACTGTTAGTAAATGAGGAATAGTTGCAACTTTAGAATAATGTCCTAATAACATACATAAGCTAATAACTAACACTTAACTAATATATTAACTCACACTTTACAGATCAGTTGTTCATAGTTTGTTAACCATCTACTAATACCAGTGAAACTTTGTAGAACAGCAAATGGATGGAACAAGTTCAAGCTACAGAAATTTAATGTGATATTTAAAATATAACATTTTTGTACCTCAACCTTGTTCCACCCATACGCTTTTCTGTGTACTGCATTTTACCAAAGAAACTCCACAGATAATATGTTGAACATTGTGTTTAATGTATAGAAACACACATACTGAGCCATCACATGGCAGAACAGCAGTATACAACAGAATACAAACCCATGAGGTTTGGGCACTTTTTGTGCTAAACATGAAAACAAAATCTAGGCACTGGCATTATTGATATGAACATGTTTTATCACACCTTGGATGGCTCAGTATGTGTGTTTTATATTTTAAGCGCTATTGTGACTGCGTTGTGTCACGTGGCAAACACGACGCGTTGCCATGGAAACAATAAGGCTTTACGTTCTAAATAACGGTCGCCTAAAAAAACTCACTCTGGGGGCTCTGCAACTCACGTGTGAAAGGGTTAAATTTCTGTAGCTTGAACTTGTTCCATCCATTTGCTGTTCTACAAAGTTTCACTGGTATTAGTAGATGGTTAACAAACTATGAACAACTGATCCGTAAAGTGTGAGTTAATATATTAGTTAAGTGTTAGTTATTAGCTTATGTGTGTTATTGGGACATTATTCTAAAGTTGCAACTATTCCTCATTTACTAACAGTTAATAAATGAAGAATAGTTGCAACTTTAGAATAACGTCCCAATAACATATATAAACTAGTAAGTAATTTGCTAACAGCTTGTTCATGATCTATTACTTATTTATTAGGTATAGTTATAAATCATTAAAATACAGTTAACAAGTAATTTATAACTCATTAACTAACAGTTTATTAATGGTCTATTAACTAGTTATAACGGATAGTTATTATAAAGTGTTACCCAGTTTTTTGTATTACATCACACAGTGGTGTGTGAATTCATGACAGCATTGATAAAGCACAACTCCCTCACACCTGCAGCACTCATACATCCCAATATAAGAGCTTTACTACTACTGAATGTCACTGTGGGTACTAGGCACTTCTCACTGTACTCCTCCTCTAGCAACACCAGAACATTTTGGATGCTTTTGGATAAGAAATTATTGACTTGGTCTCTTGAGACCAGAATATGGATTTCCAGAAGTCTATATTTTGTAAATATGACAGCAGCAAGGAACCAAAATTCCACCGATGACAGAAATGGAGAAAAAAACCTTGGGAGAAACCAGGGTCAGTCGGGAGCCCAGTACTTCTCTGGCCAGATGAACCAGCAGTTTGTTCCATGTTGCAGAAAAGTCTGACAAAAATTGGAACAAACTGTAGGACTGACAGTTGCATGCAACAACCATGCATGTCACTTTTGCAGGCTGCATCATACTATGTGAGATGAAGTGTCACTATTTTTATAGCTTTTGCCAGCTAAGAGACACTTGCATGGTATTTCTCTGGAAGACCTGATTTTTTCAGGAGCCTTGTCACAAGTTCTTTGTTTTTGAATTTCCGCTATATTTTTACACTTAAAACAATAATTTGGCATTTCTCTTGTACCATTGTCCTCTTTTATGATAAAAAATAAGGTAGTTCTCTCCCAAGTGGGTTCATTGTTGACAGCATTAAGTCTGAGTATGATTCAGTAGGCCATAAAACACTTTTAACTGTCAGGAAAGTTTTGTTTTTTTTTTTTTTTTGAAACTTTCAGGAGGGTGTAATCATATTTGCAACACAACATTTTATCACTTTGATAAGAAAATCTTGTTTTGCTGAATTATTTTGATATTCTTCTTTGGTGATTGATCAAGCAGGCTTGTTGGAATATTATATCTCCAAAAAACCCTAACATGGTCTTCTAAGTAAAGAGTAATTGCTGAATTTGTTATGTATTAGAGGGGGTGTGCTCATTTATGCTGTGCACTGTATGTATACCTCTTATCTTGCTAATTGAGTTAATTAATAAATGTGCTCCTCTCGTGTTAATTTGTTTAATTATCTGAACATGCTTCTCCCAAACTTGGTTAATAAAACATAATCTATGATTACTGTTCTACTTACAATGTAAAATGTTATTTTGCATTACATGTCCTAGATTAAGTCCAAATGAGTAAACTGTTGCTAATTCAACTGAATATTAATTTGCTCAACACTCACACTGTGTGTTTTGATGGATGTGTGTAGTTACTTACTTGCCCCAGCTGGAGGTGAAGTGCAGATAAACAATACTGTAAGTAAAAGAATAACATGTTGTAAATGATAATGTAAAACTAACCACTTCTTATTTGTCTACAAAATAAACATATAAAGTTTTGTATTTTACTATCATATGCATTTAATACATTTAATAATGTCTTTAGATTGTAGTAAGCTGATTTAGTTATTGCTATGATTTGGCTTCCAGAATGACAACAAAATGCCTGACTTCATTCTTTTTTTAGTTTTCAGATTGCTGGAGTTAAAGTATGCCTTCATCCTTGATTTTGTATTTTGTATTTTTTTTTTTTTTTTTTACCAAATAATGACCTCTCTTTTGTCTTTATTTGCCTGAAGAACGTTAAAGTACAGTATTAAATGCAAGTAAAATGTATACTTTAAATTCATTTTAAAACTTATTGAAGATAAAATATGTGAAATAATGTCCCCTAGTCATTCAGCGTAACAGATATATTTATGTAAAAGGGTGATCTTACTAATTGTGTTGTATTTAAGTTATTGAAACTTACTGGTTTGAAGGATAGGTCTTTTAATGTAATTTCTTGTTCTAAATATGCCTGACAAGATTTTTTTGTTACTTCTGTTGCACTAAATTTTAGTGACATTTTAGTAGGTATTTTCTGTAAATCATGCTAAAACTGATAATTGTCATTATTTTTTTCTCACATTCGAATGTATCAAAAAATCTCTTTAATCCATATACAGTCCTGCGAAAAAGTTTGGACACCCGATTAAATTTCATGCTTTTCTGTATCAGAACATAATAAAAAATCATCTGGTCCTTGGCAGGCCTTAAAATTTGGAAAATAAAATGTCAAAAACAGTTGCAGTTTATAGAGGTTTGTGGGCATTTGTTTATGCACAGCTCTCACCACAGCATTTCAGTCAGGAGGAGGTCTGGTCTTTGTTTGGCTATTTCAACCCCTTGATTTTTTTCTTTTCAGCCATTGTGTCATAGATTTGCTGGTGTGCTTGGGATCACTGTCCTGTTGCATGACAATTTTCGCCCAACTTTAGCTGTCGGACTCATGTCCTCACATTTGACTCTCGAATACTTTGGTATACAGAGGAGATCATGGTCGACTCAGTGACTGTGAGGGTGAGGTGCCCAGGCCCTTGGCAAGCCTTCCAAACATAACATACTTGTCCCATATTTTTCTAATTGTACTGCAGTGTTAATTTTGAAGGCAAATTTTGATTTAGTCTTAGTCATAGTCTTTTGACTAAAATGCCATTAATTATGTCATATTTTAGTCATCTGAATTGTTTTAGTTTTAGTCAACTAAAAATCATAAGATTTTAGTAGACTAAATCTACAGTAGATTTAGTCTGCTAAAATCTAATGGGTTTCAGTTACAGTGTAACACATTTATTAAGCATTTCTTTAACCCTTTAACCCTTTCCACTGGTGAGTTTTTTTTAGGTGACCGTTATTTTAGAACATTCTTTTTATTGTTTCCATGGTGACGTGTCATGATTGTCACGTGACACACTGCAGCCACTACAGCACTGTATAGGCGTGTTCGACTTAACGCAGCGCTGCGCAGCTCGATCAAATTCTGACTTGAAGCAGTGCATGCTGGTTAGAAATTTTGTCCGACTTGAGGCGGCGCTGACGCCTCGTGACTGTCACGTGTGCCATCAAAGTACCTCGATAGAGATTCGAGAGCAGCCGACTGCTGATTGGCCAGATTCACCGCATGACAACGATCACGTGTTTTGGGTTTATTCTAACATCCTCAAGTCCGATAATACTGACAAATCTGTGTTTTTAGAACATTAAAAGTGTTTTTTACTGTAGTCGCAATGTTATATTGAGTCAGATCTATGAAAAAACACTGATAAAAGCATAAATAACCCCACTTTATTAGTATTTAAATAGTATATGTTTGTGTTTATTATTATTCTTGTTCAGATGGCGCTGTATTAAGCAGTATATGAAACATGTTTCTGTTGCTCATGAAAACGTTTTTAAAAAGTCGGTGTATTTGATAAATATTGCATTTAATTCACTTCTTCTGTGATAGAGCATGCAAACACCGCGAGAGCTTCACTAACGAGAGCAGAAAGTGTCCGACTTGACGCCTCCGTTTTCAACTCCGCCGACTGCTCTCGGCTACTCTCGTTGATCACCGTATGTAGCCATTGATGAAGTCGAACACACCTTATGACAGACATATCATTTTTATTTAGTTTTTCTTTTTTTTTTAAATATTCACACACTTGCTTACCATGTCTTCAACCGTCTGATATTCCGTTTCATGAATACGTGTAAGTGAGCGTATTTTGCCGTTTTAAAACCTTTATAAATGATCTGGATCGTGATCTATAACGTGAGATGGGGTCTAATTTTAGTATGGCAGGTTTAATTCGTTTTTGTGATGACATCTTAGTGTAAAACGGTGGGAATTACTCACTTTAAACTACCTTTAGGGAACAACTGTCACGAGCTTTGAAAAACGCGGCTGCTCAACCCGCCATCTTCGCACCGCCCCCAATGAACGAATATAGGGAATGTCCATACGGGTGTTCGACTTCATCTACGGCTACATACAGCAAACAACGAGAGTAACCGAGAGCAGTGGCGGGCGGAGTTGAAAACGGAGCTGTCAAGTCGGACACTTTCTACTCTCGTTAGGGCGGCCGTACACGGTGCGAATTCGGACAGTTGGAAGACCGTATGGCCATGCACACGTCACGAGTGACTTTGTTTACGGACGCAGTGGTACACGGCACGATTTTAAAACCTGCCGATTTCCGAGGCAATCACATTCACGAAGTTTCGCGCCAAAAACATGGACTCCGAGGAAGAGATCCTTTTCTTTGTGGCAGCAATGGCTTGCGAAAAAACAAAAAAGAAAACGAAGGGCATGGCAAAGAGTTTGGCTGAAGGGCAGAGAACAACATGGACTTTCTTTTCTTCAAAAACAGCTTGAGGTAAGTGTGCATTCTTTTAATCGTCGTCGTGGATATATCGATATGTCATACAGCGCTCGCTGTTCTTGCCAGAGTTCAGCGAGTTTGTCCTCTTTCTCGACAGTCCAAATTCTCCGTGGCGCTGCCATGTTCATCTTTCTTCTTCTGTGGTTTTCTTTTCTTAGCTTCTGATTGGTCATTTCCAGTTTGCTTAACAAATCGGCTCATTCAACAGCACACACGTCATGCTTTCAATCCGACAGCTCCCGAAGTTCCCTTATCGAGTCGGTTTCTCGACATTACGTATGGGGAAACCCTTTTCCTCGAAATGCTGAAGTCTGATTGAATCACTCTGTTGCTTTGCAATAGTCAATGGCGTCCAAGCATTCGCCTAATTGGCTGGCTCAGCCACTATATATGCCACCAAAATACCTCAGAATCTTTCTTCACCTGGAGTCTGTTTTCGCCGTTGACCTACGCGACTAGAGCGGACGACGCGGACAGAAATAGCGGTCCCCTCTTGCGTTCCGGCGGAATATTTCTATTTAGAGAATATGTCACTTTGCCGCATGTGTGGCGGGCCCGTGGAATTTCCAGACGCACACGAGGATTGTGTGCTGTGTCTGGGCCGCGCCCATGCTGAGGCGGCATTGGAGGGATCGGATTGCAAAGCCTGCGAGGATTTGCCTATCAAGATCCTTCGTGCGAGGCTGGCTGCTGTTCGCAGCGGTGGCCCGCTGGACCCTGCGTCTTCCCCGCCCGTCGCCTTCGAGCCGCGGGCCGGCAGACCGCAGGCTTCCCATTCAGGAGGATCTAACGAGGGGTTGACGTCGGCCCAGCGCCCACGTCGCCCTCGTACACCGGAGCCCCCGCTCGTCTATGCTGAGGAGAGTTCCCGCCCTCCGGCAGAAGCGCGGGAAATGGTCTTGTTCGGCTATGAAGAGGATGACGTCATGTCTACGAGTGCCTCCGACCCAGGTGCCTGGTCGGATGCTCCGTCAGAGGCTAGCTGCACCCAGACTTCACTGGATGCGGAGCTGATGAACATCCTCACAGAGGCTGTGGCGGATTTGGAGTTAGACTGGGCAGCCCCTGAACAGCCGTCCAAACGTTGGATGGATGGGTCGTTCCTCGGCGCGAGCCGCCAAGCGGAGGTGCCACAGAGACCCGCCCCTTTCTTCCCTGAACTCCACGAGGAGCTCGTTCATGGCGCTCCCCTCACTCAGCCCGAGCCCATGCACAAGGGACTCAGCTTCTCACGACGGTGGAGGGGGCGGAAAAGAGGGGGTACTCGTGACCGCCTCCCGTTGAGGACGCCATCGCGGCTCACCTTTGTCCATCCCGAGGTTGGAAAACCGCCTCATTGCCTTCTAAGCCATGTCGAGCTACAGCTCACATCGCCGAGAAGGCATATATTTCTGCAGGACACGCAGCATCTGCCCTTCACACAATGGCAGTCCTGCAGGTGTTCCAGACGCGACTGCTGAGGTCCCTGGACGAAGAAGGCCCGGACCCAGAGTCACTCCGCAAGTTGCGGACAGCAGCTGACCTAGCCCTGGCCGCATCTAAAAAGGTCGCCCAGGGGATAGGCCGCAACATGGGCAGTCTGGTGGTTCTGCATCGCCACCTGTGGCTGACACTTACAGAGATGCAAGATGCAGAAAAGAGGCAGCTCCTCGACGCCCCAGTGAGCCCACAAGGTCTATTTGGAGTCAGGGTCGAGGCCTTTTCTGAGAAGTTTGCGGAAGCACTAAATCAGTCGAAGATGCTGCCGCACCTTCTCCCCAAGCGATCTAGCGCTGCCCCCAGGTCCAGGTCCAGATCGTCATCAGCTCAGTGATCAGCCGGGTATGCTGGTCGTGCTCCACCCGCGAGCGGGAGCTCGCGTCGCGAGCCTGAACCGCCATTTCGTCAGAGGCAGTTTAAGAAGTCCCGTTTCGGAGCGAAGCCGGCCCCTCGTCAGCAAGGACGACCTGCGGAGAAAACAGAGCAGCGTTCCTGAGGTTCGTGCTGGGAGGAAAAGGGCGCGGTCCGTGTACGACAACGGGCCAGCAGCCAAAAGAGCGTGTTCCCGCTCAGAGTTCACTCGGCGGCCAGAAGAGAACCCCGAGAATGTTTGTGTGAATGTTACGTTGAAACCGATATATTCTGTTGCAATAAACATAAAACATTACACACCTCACCAAAAGAGCTCTTTTCCTCCCCTGACTATTACCCGCGATATAAGCGAAACCTCCCCCCCAAGGGATGTCTCGCTGAGCGGGAGCTCGGTACAGCCCGAGTTTTCAGATGCAGATGTCCCCGTGCGGTGCGCCGTGGATGTGTCACCTGTCGGTCTTTTAAGCAGCGGTGTTTCATCGGCGACTGGCACACAGCCCTCGCTGCAGCGAACACCGCCGTCCCCATTATCGAGTCACCTGAGCGCGTGGGAAGCGCTCCCGTCGGTGTCGGATTGGGTAATCAATACTATAAAGCGCGGCTATACTCTTCAGTTCGCTCGCAGACCACCCCACTTCAACGGTGTGATTATGTCAGAAGTGTCGGAACAGAACGCCCCGCTGTTACGAGCAGAAATCTCCTCCCTCCTAGCCAAGCAGGCAGTAGAGGTAGTTCCCGAGGAGCAGAAGGAGTGCGGGCTATACAGCCGTTATTTCGGCACAGATATGTACGAGCAGGGTACTGCGATGGGCAGGGTGGTCAGACGGACGGTGGTGACCACAGACGCATCACTGTCAGGCTGGGGAGCCCTCTGCGACGGCAGGCCAGCGTTCGGCGTGTGGGCGAGAGACCAGAAGCACTGGCATATAAATTGCTTGGAGATGGAAGCTGTTCGCTTGGCGCTGCAGAATTTTCTTCCGTTCGTGAAAGACCACCATGTTCTGATCAGAACAGACAACACGGCGGTGGTGGCGTACATCAATCGCCAGGGAGGAACACGCTCGTGCGCCCTGCAGGGCTTAGCAAGGCGCCTGCTCTTGTGGGCAGATCGGGTATTTCTCTCGATTCGAGCAGTTCATGTGCTGGGCAATATGAACCGCGGCGCGGATATGCTGTCCAGGGAGGGCATTATTCACGGGGAGTGGAGACTGCACCCCCAAACAGTGAAGTTGATTTGGAGCATCTTCGGCGAAGCGGAGGTCGACCTTTTTGCGTCAGAAGAGAACGCCCACTGTCTGCTATACTTCTCGCTGACGATCTCTCCCCTGAAAGGGGATGCGCTGTCGAGCCGCTGGCCGATGGGTCGGAAATATGCATTCCCCCCAGTCAAAATAATGCCGCTAGTGCTGCAAAAGATCAGAGAAGAGAGGGATGCTGTGCTTCTGATAGCGCCAAATGGCCCAACCAGCCGTGGTTTCCGGAATTGGTGAACCTGTCGTCGACCCCCCCGTGGCGGATTCCGCTGAGAAGGGATTTATTGTCCCAGGCGAGGGGCACCATATGGCACCCAAGACCGGAACTATGGGATCTGCATGTGTGGCAAGTCAGTATGGAGTGAACCAGCTAACCGTCTCACAACGTATATTGTATATGATAACGGAAGCCAGAGCGCCTTCGACAAGGCGCCTGTATGGTCTGAAATGGAAAGTGTTTGCGAACTGGTGCGCTAGCAGGCATGAAGACCCGATAAGCTGTGATATCCCCGCTGTATTGACCTTCCTGCAGGAACGTCTGGATGCTGGCGTTTCTCCCTCTACGCTTAAAGTTTATGTGGCCGCTATCGCTGCCTCTCATAACATGCTGGAGGGCCGTTCAGTCGGTAAGCACCCCTTGGTATCGCGCTTTCTTCGTGGGGCGAGGAGGTTGAATCCTTCCCGCCCTCGCCAAATGCCGGTGTGGGACCTGTCGTTGGTGCTCAGAGCACTGTCCGGTCCACCGTTCGAACCAGTCTACCAGTTTCATGTCTAGCGACATGAAAGTGCTCTCCTTTAAGACGGCGCTGCTGCTCGCGCTAGCATGTGGAAAGCGGGTTGGTGATTTACATGCCCTATCAGTCAGTAGTGCTTGTATGCAGTTTGGCCCGAACGATTGTATGGTCAGACTCACGCCCAGACCTGGCTACACACCTAAGGTGCTCTCAACCCCATTCAGGGCCCAGGTTATCACTGTACAGGCGTTCTGCTCCTCCGAGCCAGACACCGAAGCTGTGTCACGGAAGTACGCTTTGTGTCCCATGCGTGCGCTGCATGCTTATGTAAACAGAACTAGTCAGTTTCGAACTTCAGAGCAGCTTTTCGTCTGTTTCGCGGGCGTTAAAAAGGGCGGCCCGCTATCGAAACAAAGGCTGTCTCACTGGATTGTGGAAGCTGTGCGCCTGGCTTATGATTCCCAGGGACTCGTCTGCCCGATAGGGGTGCGCGCCCACTCCGCTAGGAGCTTGGCATCCTCCTGGGCCTGCGCAAAAGGTATGTCTATTCAGGACATCTGCTTCGCGGCGGGCTGGTCATCTCACAACACTTTTGCGAGATATTATAACTTGGATATTCCTTCATTTGCACCGCACGTTCTGTCAGTGCAGGAGGAGAAGGCTGAGCAGCCATTGGATGACTGAGTCGTCGAAGGATACGCCCCCAGCCTGGCACAGGCTTCAGCCCATGGTTTCTACTAGGTCGTCTAGGCGAGACAATTCAGAGTAATGTTCTCTTACATCCGTAAAGTCATTTGCTAATTGAAACAAACACACATCCATAAGTGTCCCCGTTTATCTATGCCCACTTATTCAGACTGGCAATGTTTTCAGGCACCAACATGTTTGCTGCCTTATTTCAACCCATATATCATTGGCTATTGCAAAGCAATAGAGTGATTCAATCAGACTTCAGCATTTTGAGGAAAAGGGTTTCCCCATACGTAATGTCTCGTTCCCTCCTCTCAGGGAACCAAGGTTACACAAGTAACCAGAGACGTTTTTTGACATGTTTAAAAATGATCGTGAGGTCAGGAAGTGCTCGTTAGGGCGGCCGTACACGGTGCGAATTCGGATATAAAAAATATGAGCCGTGACTCTTTGCTACACATGCAGGAACCGTCTGATCACCCTTGCGTGTGTACACTGGTTGCAAACTTGACAAAACTTCACCTCTACAGCAGTGCTAACAAGCATATGCATTAAAGACATTGGAACTGCAATGCTACAGCACTGTACAGTATTGTATGTTTTAACGTAGTATTATGCACGTCGAGGGGGCTAGTTGGCCACCACTATAGCTAAATTTCCAGTTTGCTCAACAAGCACCGGCTCGTTCAACAGCACACACGTCACGCTTTCAATCCGACAGCTCCCGAAGTTTTTTGACATGTTTAAGATTGTGAGGTCGGGAAGTGCTCGTAAGGCACTATGCTTGTCTCGTAATTTCTCACACAGCATACGAGCCCCGACCATACGAGAAGAGACGACTTCCTCCGATCTGAACAAGAATACCCAGACAGCAACATAGTGTTGGCCCAGATTCGGCCCAGACCTGGCCCGTGTGAAATCCATGCGGGCCAGATGCGGGCTGGATCTGGGCCAAAACTGCTTGCTGTCTGGGTAATGATCAACATAAACATATACTATTTAAATACTAATAAAGTGGGGTTATTTATGCTTTTATCGGTGTCTTATGGTAAATCTGGCTCAGTATAACATTGCAACTACAGTAAAAACACTTTTATTGTTCTACAAACACAGATTTGTCAGCATTATCGGACTTGAGGATGTTGGAATAAACCCAAAACACACGTGATCGTTGTCATGCGGTGAATCTGGCCAATCGTGAAACAGCCACGTGGTCATCAGAGCTCCTGCAGCCGCTCTGAAGAAACTAGGTGTGTTCGTCTTAACGCAGCGCTGCGCAGCTCGATCAAATTCTGACTTGAGGCGGCGCTGACGCCTCGTGACTGTCATGTGTGGCATCAAAGTACCGCGATAGCGATTCGAGAGCAGCCGACTGACTCAGTCGCCGCAGTTTCTTCAGAGCAGCTGCAGGAGCTCTGATGACCACATGGCTGTTTACACGATTGGCCAGATTCACCGCATGACAACGATCACGTGTGTTTTGGGTTTATTCCAACATCCTCAAGTCCGATAATGCTGACAAATCTGTGTTTTTAGAACAATAAAATAATGAGCCAGATTTATCATAAGACACCGATAAAAGCATAAATAACCCCACTTTATTAGTATTTAAATAGTATATGTTTATGTTTATCATTATTCTTGTTCAGATGGCGCTGTATTAAGCAGTATATGAAACATGTTTCTGTTGCTCATGAAAACGCTTTTGAAAAGTCTGTGTATTTGATAAATATTGCATTTAATGATGTGACATTTTAGTAGGTATTTTCTGTAAATCATGCTAAAACTGATAATTGTCATTATTTTTTTCTCACATTCTAATGTATCAAAAAATCTCTTTAATCCATATACAGTCCTGCGAAAAAGTTTGGACACCCGATTAAATTTCATGCTTTTCTGTATCAGAACATAATAAAAAATCATCTGGTCCTTGGCAGGCCTTAAAATTTGGAAAATAAAATGTCAAAAACAGTTGCAGTTTATAGAGGTTTGTGGGCATTTGTTTATGCACAGCTCTCACCACAGCATTTCAGTCAGGAGGAGGTCTGGTCTTTGTTTGGCTATTTCAACCCCTTGATTTTTTTCTTTTCAGCCATTGTGTCATAGATTTGCTGGTGTGCTTGGGATCACTGTCCTGTTGCATGACAATTTTCGCCCAACTTTAGCTGTCGGACTCATGTCCTCACATTTGACTCTCGAATACTTTGGTATACAGAGGAGATCATGGTCGACTCAGTGACTGTGAGGGTGAGGTGCCCAGGCCCTTGGCAAGCCTTCCAAACATAACATACTTGTCCCATATTTTTCTAATTGTACTGCAGTGTTAATTTTGAAGGCAAATTTTGATTTAGTCTTAGTCATAGTCTTTTGACTAAAATGCCATTAATTATGTCATATTTTAGTCATCTGAATTGTTTTAGTTTTAGTCAACTAAAAATCATAAGATTTTAGTAGACTAAATCTACAGTAGATTTAGTCTGCTAAAATCTAATGGGTTTCAGTTACAGTGTAACACATTTATTAAGCATTTCTTTAACCCTTTAACCCTTTCCACTGGTGAGTTTTTTTTAGGTGACCGTTATTTTAGAACATTCTTTTTATTGTTTCCATGGTGACGTGTCATGATTGTCACGTGACACACTGCAGCCACTATAGCACTGTATAGGCGTGTTCGACTTAACGCAGCGCTGCGCAGCTCGATCAAATTCTGACTTGAAGCAGTGCATGCTGGTTAGAAATTTTGTCCGACTTGAGGCGGCGCTGACGCCTCGTGACTGTCACGTGTGCCATCAAAGTACCTCGATAGAGATTCGAGAGCAGCCGACTGCTGATTGGCCAGATTCACCGCATGACAACGATCACGTGTTTTGGGTTTATTCTAACATCCTCAAGTCCGATAATACTGACAAATCTGTGTTTTTAGAACAATAAAAGTGTTTTTACTGTAGTCGCAATGTTATATTGAGTCAGATCTATGAAAAAACACTGATAAAAGTATAAATAACCCCACTTTATTAGTATTTAAATAGTATATGTTTATGTGTATTATTATTCTTGTTCAGATGGCGCTGTATTAAGCAGTATATGAAACATGTTTCTGTTGCTCATGAAAACGCTTTTGAAAAGTCGGTGTATTTGATAAATATTGCATTTAATTCACTTCTTCTGTGATAGTGCATGCAAACACCGCGAGAGCTTCACTAACGAGAGTAAAAAGTGTCCGACTTGAGGCTTCCGTTTTCAACTCCGCCCCGACTGCTCTCGGCTACTCTCGTTGATCACAGCGATTAACAACTTAAATTCTGATCTGCATCTCACACAAACGTTCCATAGTCCACTAGAGAGGACTGCGGCTGCTACGCACCGTCATTTGGACTGCTTTTTGGTACTGCATTTGACATTTTAAACGATTGCGATTGCACTCATTTGTCTGTAATGTTTCCTTTATTATGGTGCAGAGAGAGTTATGGTTATGTTTAGGAGTAGGAGTGGGATTAGCGACTATAAAAAAATAATTGTATGCTATATTGTTAATAAAGTGGTAATTTCCCTGCATATTTTGTTCAGTTATGTTTTATATCCTTTTATATTCACTGTAATGGGGGCTAAAAATCTAAATCGCTTGTTGATAAAATGATAAAAAGGCATTGATACGAATATCTTATTAATATAAATGATACGTAAGTATTTTTTTTTTTTTTTTAGCTAAAAATACGTAGCGATTTGTACGTTTTAAACGTTGAAATATGTTTGTATTGTACGTTTTCGCATCAATAAAAACATACAAAAATGTACGTTTTGAGCCTCTAAACATTACGTATAAATACCTACGTATAAACAGTGAGAATGGCATAGTTTTGGTGATTATTTCTTCTTATGGGGTGCCAACTTCACAGTGGTGTTAATTCCTTTAACACTAAGGGTTTCCTAACTTTGTCACACATGGCTTTTTGTGTTGTTGTTCATCTGAGGTTTTATTTTTCAAATTTTAAGACCAGACAAGGACAAGATAATGTTTTTAATATGTCCTGATAAATCAATAGGGTGTCCTAACTTTTTCACATGTCATAAAATAGGATAAATTTGCATAAAGTTGCATTCAAAGAAAAAAAGAATTAAACACCAGATTAATCCATGATGACACTGATCAACTATTATTTTACTGTCAGTCCCTTCCTCTTTCTGTTTCTCTAACAAAATGGCAGGGCAGATTAAAATACGGCACCACATTACAAACGTTGTTTTCCTGTTTTAGCTGAAAACTTTGGACTGGGTTGTCCAAATCATAAACTTTGTACAAGTTAACTTATTATTAAAAAAAAAGTGTGCTCTGAGTAATAAATTGTTGGGAAAAAAAGGAACTTTACTCTAGATGTATTTTAAAATCCAAACACCACAAAATTTCAAGAGTAATTACTTACCAAGTTAGTGAGAAGCCAGTCAACGTTAGAAGAAATAAACAAAAAGTTTGTTTCATTATTCCTGCTTTAAGATTTGTGACTCTCATCTTTTTGAGGACTAGTCAAATGAATATATGTCGAGGAAGGAAGAAGGAAGGGGAGGAGGGACGACCCGTTTCTAGCATGAGCACAACCCTGTTTTCAAAATTTCTACAATCTGTTTGAATTCTTACAAATTTGCCTATAAGGCTAATCATGGGCTGTAGCTGATTAAAAACTAAAAAACTGCATTCAGCTCCACTGTACACGTGTATCATGGAGGAGCAATCGGTTTTCAAACTACTGTAAAATGTTCACTGCATTCACGCTCGTCACACCACAGATGTTTCCTCCTGCGAAAATGAAACCCTTAACACATATGAACACATTTGAAAATTTTACTTTCAATATAATACATTGCAGTGCATGTGGCAAAGAGGTTTGCATACTTGAGCTAAAGAAAGATTTGTACTAGAAATGCAAACAGTAAACTTGTGTGTTTGTAACTGGTGTGTGAGATCAGGACTTGTATTTGAATTATTCAGTACTCAAATGTTATACCTATCTAGGCAATACAGTCGAATACTGCAATAAGTTTGGTAAACCACCCCTATTAGTCAAACATTTTATTTATATATTTATTATTATTTTTATTATTATTCCTTGGGGAATAATGAAAATCATAGAATCGCCACTAAGGCTAATAGGTCAGTTGTTCGTATTTTCCCGAAATGTAATCCACAATTAATTTACACATAGTTTTGCTCTCTCTTTCTGTGGTCCATCATGACATTTTTATAATCTCATAATTTTGACCAATTCTGTCAGAAAGATGCTAGAATTAACAGGGAACTTGAACTCAAAGCTCCCAGTGCTGATCTTGAAGAAGCTGCCAAGGATATCTTAAACCTAAAGCTGTTTACACCATGAGCAAGAACTATGATAACTATTTTAGCATCTACACCAACAGACGATAACGATAACATTCTGTTTACTGTTATACATGCTGCACTTACATTATGTTTTTGTCTGCCATCTGTTGTTGTCAATGTTTTTGTTGTTCATCATGTGATCAATTCTCTTTCTTCCTGTCTTGCAGCATTTCTCACAGACTACTAAGTCCTTCTTCATCAGCTCTCCACAATATCAGCCCTTCCAAAAGCTTCCACATCGCTTTCTCTCGTGTGGCACATCTGCTCTCAGTACTTTACTGCCGTCTTCCAGTTTTTGCATGTTTACTTATTATCTTTTAATTTCTCCTCTACAGTCAACACTCACTCCCATCACTAACTTGTCACATGACAAATCAGATCTTCAGTTAATTTGGCAAAATCAGATCACTTGAAGCTGTTCACACCAAGAGCAAGAACTATAATGATAACTATTTTAAACATTTATTTTTCATACTAACATGAAATAACATTCTGTTTATTATAAGTGTGTGCTGCAGTTATGTTGTCTGCATTTAAATGTTCAGGCTATTTACAGTCTGGTGGATTTTGATTGGCTGTCAATGTTTTCCATTGGTATGTATGTATTCAAGCAATGTAGTTATATGCGGTACAGCATTTGATGTTAATCTCTCAAAAGATAACCGTTAACATTTTTCACATACACATCTATTTTTTTAGCTCCTATAATTAGCAAATCAATTGTGCCATCGTCTCTGGAATTTGGGCAGGAAATGACCGAATATGGTGAGTACTGACACCTGCACCTGTAATCACCAACACTATTTCTT
>NW_026129568.1:756234-821141 GCF_022985175.1 Labeo rohita | reverse complement strand
TGAAACTGTGTTAAAATTACAATTAAATTCTGTAGACTTAAATAAAAACATGCATGGTTTCCAAAATGCTGTAAGAAAGACTGTCACTTCAATGTTGCCTATTTATTTAGCCTGTTATTATTTTATGAAAGGTGAGCAGTATTTGGATTGTTTTAGCAATGATTTTAGGGGGAATGTTCAAACAAAACACCCTGGGTAAATGAACACTGAAGAACGTTGGAGGACCAGTGCAAAGTGTCTCTGGTAAGTAGCCTAAAATCGTTGAAAATCTCTATTTTTTTCTGCTTCTGCTTCAGTTCAGACATCCTCATTGGATTCTTTGGTTCCTATAGACTCGTTGCCAAGGTGAGATAACATACGTTCTAGTCCACGGAGAAGCCTATCGCTGCAGCCTGTAGGATTTGGATATCCATATCCAAGTCCGCCATATTCATTACGTCACGTTCGATGAGATATCTAAGTAAAACAAACTGCAAAACGACAGAAGACAACTACAAAAGACGAACTTTATGCTGGTAAGTGACCACACATAGTGTCTTATGTTCATAACGACTTTGCTTTGTTGACATTGGGGAACAGTAATGCACGTAATACGGTGATATTTGCCTCTTGGATAATGTATCGTTGTCGTGTCAATTTAACGTTAACGTTAGCTGGAGCAAGCTTGTTCATGCAACATTATCCCACTGTGCGAAATTAACTATACACATTTTCAGTTTGCTAAATTATGCAAGATTAGTAAGACCTAAGCTGCTGTTATAGCTAAATATGAGTTCGGCATGAAAAACACTAACGTTAACGTTAGTTTCCAGTGTTGGCCAAAATAACTAAATTCAGTTAAGCTTCTATAGTGTTGTATCTGCATTTAGTAAGCTTCAGTCATTGCAAGAGTTTTTTTGTACTTTGTACTTAAGTCCGCGAGCCTAGTTTGTTTCAGCCATATTTGCTGCGCGCGCGCCCTCACTCAGCAAGAACTCTCTCTCTTCTCGTCGTCGTGGTGTTTACAACGCTTTATACAATTTTGATAGAAAATTAAGTGCTACCTGCTTATATAGCGTGGTAAGTCTGCACTGCCTTTTAGAGACAACGTTTTTCAAATATGTGTTTGTCAGTTGGGTGAGGTAATGTTAGCTATTCTTTCGGGTGTTATGTGAGAGTTTAGCACTAGCTAAAATGGTTGTCTGCCGTTTTTGCAACCGACATTTTGCAAGTTTGAAAGGTTATGTACTGCACTGTAGAATCCACAGAAATGAACCCCGTTGTGTTTTTAAATGTGAATCCGCCGGTTGCAAGCAGACATTTTGTACATATTCAGCGTTTAAGGGTCATTTCTATCGCAAACACAATGCGCCCACGCCCTCTGTTCTTTCTGATTGTCGTACATCAGCCATTATTGCGAATTTTGCTTGTGCTGTTCCACTGTGTGCGCGCCAATTTCAGGCCGTTAAAGAACTTCTATCCCACTTAAAAGAACATCTTGTGGAGGGGAGACCTGTGGCATGTCCGGTAACAGGCTGTAAAAATTTTTTACTTTAAAGTCATCCTTTACTGCTCACATGTCCAGGAAACATAGGGACTGTTCAGCTAGTACCATCAGTGAAATATATAAGGAGGTTACACCACAGTCCTCTGATGCTGCATTTCATGATGCCTCCCAGAATCTAGCCCCAAATGATGCGCCAAATAATGACTTGCCTCAGAATTTGAACGAGACTTTTCTTAGAAATATGTGCATGTTCTATCTTAAGTTGCAAGGCCAGCTCCTCCTTCCAGCTTCAACCATACAAATAATTGTTGAAGAAATGCAAAATTTGCATGAAATGGGACAGGAATACACATTAAGTAAACTGCATACACTTTTGAGAGAGGAACTGAGTCTGACAGATGATGCCATTGATAAAATTGAAGCCTGTTTGAGGGATTCAGATCTCTTCTCCAACTCTCACCAGGGCCCACTGAGGTCAATATATTCAAGAGCACAGACATTCAAAAGCATGTTCCGGTACATAGAACCTACAAAGGTTGCATTAGGAAGTGATGAAAGTTTGACACAGAGGTTTGCTTATTATATTCCAGTGAAGCAGACATTGGCCAACTTATTAGAATCTGAGTTATGGAAAAATGCAATATCACAGTCTTGTGACTCAGATACAGATGTGCTTTGTGATATAAAAGATGGAAAAATCTGCAAGTCAAACAAGTTCTTCAAAGAAAATCCAGGGTGTCTTAAGCTGATTCTGTACCAGGATGCATTTGAAATCGTAAATCCTCTTGGCTCAGCAAAGAAAAAACACAAACTTGTTGCAGTCTACTTTTCTGTTGCTAACTTACCTGTTCATGTGAGGTCCAACACTGATCACATGTCCCTTGTCTTACTATGTGGTGAGAATGATTTAAAACACTTTGGACCTGGTAAGATCTTTTCAGAGTTGTTACAGGATTTAAAAGATTTAGAAGGAAATGGGATCACTGTTGGTGGTGAAACAGTCAAAGGGGCTTTGTATTGTGTTGCTGGTGACAATTTGGGATCACACAGTATTGGAGGGTTTACAGAAAACTTCAGTCAATCTCAGTACTTTTGCAGATACTGTGAAGTTACTCGACGTGAGTTTCATGATGACCCACATGTTTGTGGTCCACAGCGCAACCCAGACAATTACGAGGCAGCTCTTGGACACCTACAAGCAGAAGGCATCAGAGACGTCAAAGGAATTAAGGTAAATTCCGTTTTCAATAACTTGGAATCCTTTCATGTATGTCAGCCGGGTCTTCCACCTTGCTTGGGCCATGACTTATTTGAGGGTATCGTATCCTATGATGTTGCACTCTTCTTGAAGTATTTCATAAAAACAAAGAAATGGTTTACATACTCAATTTTGAATCGGCGAATCAAACAATTCAAATATAAAGGATCTGATGCCCTCACTAAGCCATGCAGTGTCAACCCCGTTGCATGCAAACTCTCTGGTCAGGCTGTGCAAAATTGGAATTTTTTGAGGTTGTTGCCTGTGCTGATTGGTGATAAGGTGCAAGATCCAGATGATGATGTGTGGCAGTTAACGCTACAGCTTAAAGATGTTGTGGATTTGGTCTGTGCTCAGAAGATTTCCGTGCCACAGGTAGCTTATCTTGAAATCACAATCCAAGACTATTTGGATTCAAGAAAGGGCTTGTTTCCTGAGAATCACCTAAAGCCAAAACATCATTACTTGCGGCATTATCCCGCACTAATTCTAAAATTTGGCCCACTTATCAGACTATGGACAATGCGGTTTGAAAGCAAGCATGCCTATTTCAAAAGGTGCGCAAGGCATTTGAAAAACTTTAAAAACATCTGTCTTACTTTATCTGAAAGACATCAAATGTTTCAGGCGTATCTATCGGCTGGACTAGGATGCAGTCAGTTGTTACATGTGAAAAACAGTTGTACTTTTGTCCCCAGCCTTTACAGTGATGCAATTAGGCATGCTGTTACTGATTTTGGCTTTTCTGAAAATGACACATGTGTCTCCACAGACATCCAGTATAAGGGCACATCATATAAGAAGGGAGATTTCCTCATTACAAAAAATGATGAGTCCATGGAGTTTGGAGAGCTTGTTGTCATTTTAATCCAACATAATGCAACTGTTTATTTTGTGTTGGACATGCACACATCTGAGTATCACAATGAATATCACATGTACTCTGTAACAAAACTGACTGCACAGTTGCTGTGCCTTAACATCACTAATTTGGTAGATTTTTATCCCTTAAAGTCGTACATCATCAATGGGCACCGAGTCATTCCATTAAAGCATAGTATATTGTCACAGTGAATTTCCCCACACACTGTACTGTAGATAAAATGTCTATCTACAGCATGCTATCAGACACACTGCGTCAACCAGTAAGCCATGACTTGTTATAGGTATAATGGCAGGTACTTATGTGTATAGTTTATAGGTGAACATGTATATAGTTAATATGCTTGCTAGAAATGTGAGCTAAATGTATGATTGTTTTTTTTTTCTTTTCCCTATCATGCAGAAATGGCTTTTCTACACGATTCCATCCGTGAGGTCCTGCCTGACCTATCTGATGTGGCAAAAGACATGTTAGTGGAAACACTGTTAGCACAGGGGGTAGAGACATACTCTGACTTGCAGTATATAACAGAGGCAGATTTATTGTCAGCGCTAAGACCCATTCAAGCACGGAAAGCTGTGGCTGCATGGAAGGTAAAATGTAAGTATGATGCAGCCAGCCATAAAAGGAAATAACATTGATCTGAAATGTGTATGTCCCTAATAATCTTTTGTGTATTTGTGTGTATTTTAAAGGCCAGGATGCTTTTGATTTCCCAGTGCAGTGTTTTTTAATTAATCTGTAAAAATATTATTCCCTTCTTCAAATCGAGCCGTTCTCAGATGCCTGTCGGTGTGGCGTCACATGACAGAGGCCACTCCCACAATAGTTCATTGACATGAGAGTTTTACCTCAGATCAGCTATCACAGTCCGCCCTCTTTGTTTCGATATTGGAGCAGGGATGTAATTTAGACAAGAATATCTCCGATTGAGCGACTGAGGTGTTGTGTTGCTGGATGTAATAATGAACATAGTGGTCATCATTTACTCCCGACATCTGAGCCACTGAAGATGCAGTAGATTAATGCGCCTCCTGATCTACATATATCCGTCTATGTTCACGCAAATCATTCGTGATCCAGCTTCACTTACAGCAGAAGTGAGTGTAAGGTTTTTTTTTATGAATCTTTGCGATCACCTTTCCTTATAACATGGTAGTTATGAAGTTTAGCGGCTAAACGCGGCTAATGTAGCCAATATCCTCTTTCCAGAGAGAGAAGAGAGGGGCGGGGTGAGCAGAGCTCATTTGCATTTAAAGGAACAACCCCTTAGAATGAGATTATTTTTGCTGAGCTCATTTTGACATGGTAAAAAGGGTGTTTATTTTTTACAAAACCATTGAGAATTTTTAATCAAAGTATATTAGAGACTTTTTATTAAGACCCTAAAGAATCATATCAACTTGTGGAAAATGGGCATCCGATGACCCCGTTAAGAGCAGAAAATGCACCTCTTTTATTTCTGATTGTGGCTGTGTGTGTTTTGGTTTGTGTTTGACTTTTTTTTTCTTGAATGAAAATGAGGTTGTGAGGGAAAAACCTAGTCTTTACAATGGTACACATAGTGTGTATATACTTTCCATAAGTCACAGCAAACTCAGACCTGTTTTATTTCTGAATGCATTTATAGTTACATTAATTACAATAAATTACATTATATAAGGAATAATTGATGATGGGTTATTTAATTATTAGAAAATCATGCACACCCAAGATGGTTTTGGACCCATAAAAACTATTGCTGCAAAGATGTTTAGAAAATTATTTTTCTTTCAAGCTAGAAACTGCCACCATGTTTAAATAATAATAATTTCAATACAGAAAAAACAACTAATCAACTAATGTAAGTAAAACATTCTCAAGCTCAAGGCAAGTATCTCCAAGTATTACTTACAAGCAAAAGTATTAATACATATCTTAATCTACATTTTTTATGTAGGTCAATATAAAGGCTATTACAGAAATAGACTACAGATATTTCATGAAGTAATAAATGTTAAAATAAAAACTGCCAAATCTTCACTGTATACATTAAAGATAATTCTTATTACAGTTAATAAGTGATTCAGTCAAGAACAGTGAGTGATTTTCTCTTTTTCTTTTCTTGTTTGATTAATATTTATGACGCGGTCGGCTTCTGCAGGTTTACGCTGCTGTCGCTTTAAGATCTGACACACAGATCAAATATTTTGACGCATCAGTATTTCTACCAGCTGTTCAGGTTTACTTAAGACAAAACCGATTTCATTTACATGAATAGTCTCCAATACAAGCATGTGTGTAGCAATAACAGAACCTATTAAAAGCGAAAGAGAACTCCGTATTCACACACTGACTGAGAGGCGCGTTCTGTGATCGCGCTTTGAGTGTGTGCGCGCGCATAAACCCGTCGGCTTTGAAGTAGCTACTGGACAAGACTTTCGCGATAATGCATCGAGTCAGTGACATTTCCGTCAACTGTCTCTGGACTCGGACGGACTCGGGATATTTTCAGAGTCCGAAAGGCTTGAGTCCGAGTCAAGTCCGAGTAAAAATGCATCCGAGTCCGTGACAAGTCCGAGTCGCCTAAAAATTGTACTCGAGACCGGACTCGAGTCCGAGTACCCCAACTCTACAGGATAGCAACAGTTCATTCAGCATCCAGGAAGGTGCTTCATCTCTTCCCTCAGTCTCACCAGGACCTTCTTCATCCTCTCGGGCTCTCTCCCCAAAATCAACCTCTTCCAGTGCCTCTTGCAGCCCAGATGTTGACTGGGCAGATACTTTTGACATTCCATGGAAGAAGTTTCCAGAAGAATTGATCCAGTCCTTAGAAAGAGGGAAGCGTCCAAGTCCACAGAAGAGGAGGGAGATGGTGAGGATTGTGGTACGCGAAATGATGCAGAAGTCATCAGACATAAGTAAAAGGCACATCACTATTGTGGCCAAAAAAATAGTGGCTACATATCCCAAATCACTGCAGGATGTAATTGAAGGGGACATAATTGGGTCAGGGTACCATTCCCTCGTAAAACAGCTCCAAAATAGAATTGAAAATGCAAAACGCTCCACAACACCAAAAAGCAGAAAAAGAAAACTGCACGCAGACTCTGACACGGATGAAATGCCTGCTGAAAAAAGAGCTCCAATCCAGGAGACCTATGGTTGCATCAAATGGGAAATGAAGTTCATGCCCCTTGGGGAGACTGCAGAGAGCCAACAGCAGAGCAGAGACGAACTGAAAAGCCTGTCTAAACAAAATGCCCCAAACCAGGATGTGGTTAAACAGCTCACCAGGTCGACATTATTATTTATTTTATTACAGGCCCTAGGCCCAAAAGCAAGACATACAATATGAACAGAAAAAAAAAAAAAACGTTACATAAACATATAAAAATACACCCTTTTTCACAAGAGTCTTAAAAGGCACTCATACCAATGCTTCCATAGATGTGATTGATATCGGACCGAACTACACCTGGGACTTGTGAGCCTTACTATAATACAGTTTTGTGACTCATCAAGTCGACACATAAACTTATACATTAGGTTCCTCAAATGGGCCTGTAAACAACTTAATCTCAAGTCACAAAAAAGCTTACTTGCACTGCTGCTCCTGGGCTTCTTCAACAGTATCCTCAGACAATCATTATATGCTACCTGCAGTTTGCGCATGGTCTCCTTTTGAAGTTGACCCATAATGGGGCTGCATACATAGGGGTACAATAAGCACGAAACAAGTGCACTTTCACATCATCAGAGCAGTAATGAAATTTCCTGACTAACATATTCGCTTGGATATACAACATTCGTCTTTGCCTATACATGTCAGCATCATCTTCCATCTTGTCAGTAATAATATGCCCAAGATATTTTATACAGTTAGATACACAGATACAATGTCCAGACAGGTAAAACATAGGGAAGTGCAACTTCTGATCTTCCTTAGTCCTACAAATCAACACAAAACTCTTCTTTGCATTGTACTGTACATCAAACTCAACCCCATACCTGGAGCATATATCCAACAACTGCTGGAACCCAACAGTGCTGGGGGACATAATAGCTAAATCGTCTGCGTACATCAGGTGGTTTAACAGAGTGTTCCCTATTACACAACCCGTCTTACATTTCCCCAATTGCATTGAAAGGTTATCCATGTATAAGTTAAACAGGGCTGGAGACAGAAGCCCCCCCTGCCGTACTCCATTACTAACACTGAAGGGTGCCGATAAGCTATTTCCCCATTTAACCTGCATACTTTGTTTGGCATACCAGTAAACCAGTATACGTATGATGCATCCCGGCACACCCCTAAGCATGAGTTTAGTAAAAAGCTTATGATGATTTACTCTGTCAAATGCCTTGGACGCATCAATAAACCCAATAAACATTGTAGAGCCCTGCCTTCTGTAGGATTCAACAGCTTCTTTCAAGGCATAGATACATAGATCAGTACTGTGCTGAGACTTGAAGCCAAATTGATTTTCTGTAGTGAAAATGAGCCCACTCAATCTATCTAGTAGCATCTTTTCTAACACCTTTGAGAGAATGCTAGCTAGAGCGATGGGTCTATAGTTGTCAAGACTCCCTATTTTCCCTGCCTTGTCCTTAAAGACGGGCACTAATGTGACAGTCAACATGGTGTCTGGCAGTATACCATGAGTCATCAGCCCTGTGAAGCAAATGGATAAAAGGGCTGCCACTCTAGGGCTGGCAAACTTGAGATGCTCCGCAGTAATGTTATCTTTACCACTAGCTTTGTTATCAGCTAGTTGCTCTATAGCATTATAGACCTCATTGGGAGTAAAGTGAATTACATCCTCATTTAACTCACCCACACAATAGGGCTCACTTTTAATACAATTAAACAGAGTTGCATAGTGCTGTCTCCACAGCTCTACTATATTTTCTGGACCAGATACACCCTCAATATAGCAAGGCAATATTGTCTTGGCCCTATTTGTAGCTTTCACCTCCTTCCAAAACTCAGTGACATTTTTGCCAATCAAGTTTCCAGCCATAGAGTGAGCTCTTAAGGCTTCCTCATGCTTTCCAACAAAGCGCACTGCATATTTATATTTAGCCCTGGTATGCTTTTTGTGTTCTAACTCTGGCCCCTGTCTGGGTCTACCAGCTATAACCCAAGACCTATGAGCCATCTTAGCAGCTTCTTGGTGGTCAATTACATACTTATTCCAACCAGGCTTAATATTCTTAGCCCTTCTAGGGTGTGTATATAACAGGCAACTGGCATCATGTATAGCACTCACTATACCATTGTACATTTCACATATATCATTACTGTGGCGGACATCATCACAATTAATATTTGAACACAGAATAGCACCCATGGGTAGCTGTACTTCCCTTAGGAGAGCATCCGTCCTCCCACAATAGTACAAGATATCCTTTCTATGTAGTTTATCCCAATCCACTTTAGCCATGTTGGCACCATCTTCTGTCAAACTACTGCAGACAGGCAAGTTATCGACATTTATAATCATAGAGACAGGTATATGATCAGTTGTAGTCAACTCATACAGAATTTCAACTTTTTCCAGACTTTCATGAGCATCAGCTGTACAAATTACATGATCCAGCCAAGATACAGTATTCCATGCTTCACTGATGTAAGTATAACTACCAGCAGGTAGGGAATTCATACTGGAAAGAACCAGTTTACTATCATGACAGAACTGTAACAAATGCTTACCAAAAAGAGATTTGTCATCAGAGATATCTGCATTCAAGTCACCCATCACAAATATATTTGCATACGCACATTCCCTAATATAAGAGTTCAAAAAGGCCAATCTATTCATATATTCATCTTCATTTTTATAACAATCATATGGGGTGTAAACATTTAAAATAATAAAAACATTCATAGAATGCACAACTTTAATTGCAATGCACCAATCCACCTCTAATCTGATAATACTGATCATTGGATCATATTTCTTGCGCCACAAAATGGCCACACCTCCAGGTATTCTACCACGCACCATTTTGGTGCTTAAATCTGTTGTGGATTCTCCTGCTCCATGAAAATCACTGTGGACAGAATTAAGTTTATCAAGGTCCTGTTTGGCTAAAAATGTCTCTTGCAGGCAGAGAATGTCTGTGGTCTCTAGTAACTGGTCAACCACAATCCGATGTGCTCTGTCCCCAGCACTCTGTCCTAGGCGCAAGCCTCGTGAGTTGTATGACACCACTCTGAGCACCATCACTATTGCTAGTACTAGACATGAGGTACCCCTGATCCCATTACAGGCACGTTCATCCCTGATATTGGCACAGCTGTAGATTTAGGTTTGCGTGCCTCATAGAATCGCCGCACAAAAGTACCTTCAGGCCACAGCTCTGGATTATACATTTCATCTACTTCTTTACACTCTGCTGTTATTTTAAAAGAACTGAACCGACTTTGTACAGCTTCTAACTTTTGGCAGGTTACATCACGCCCAAGTTTATCTTTCATATATTTAGTCAAAGTCTCAGTGTCCAAATCAGGAGAGAATTTTGTTGCAAATACACTCACCAGTTTGGATTTTATGACTTGGATGTCTCCACCTGTACCAGTTCCAAAAATGCCGGCAGGTTTCTTCCCTTTGTGAGGATTCATCCGAGGTTTGAGCTTTACTGAAGCATTTTCATGGACCTGTTTTCTGCGGTTGTTGCTCCTCTTGTCCTGTACCAGGTTCCAGGGTGGAGTAGCTGCCATGTCACTCCACTTTACATGAGGGTCTTCCTTTGCAGCACTGATTGGCCTGCCCAGGCCTGAGGCAGAATTCTCCATCTGGCTTAAATCTCCTTCACTGGTCTGACCCCCCATGTCATCTTGGGTCTTCTCACAGGCTTGAGAAGTGGACGCTCTCTGAGTCGTCACAGGCTTGATGGTTTGGAGAACAGGCCCTCTCTTCAGATTTGGTCTAGGCTGCTCAATAGCACTCAAACGTTGGTTTATGTCCGTGGTAATAATCCGCAGATCGTTATAGGTGTTAGTCTGCAGAGACACAGCCTGTTTCATAGTTGTAATATCCACACTTAGTTGTTCAATCTTACCAAGCAAACAGGACACATCAAGGCTGTTAAAAGTCACAGGTGGAAGTTCATCAAGATGGTGAGAAACAAACCGAGGTACATTTTCACCAGCTTCATTAAGGAGCTTAAGGCAACTCCTGATGTTCTTCGAGTCTTTTTGAGGTCCGGTGTGAGCCACAAGCTTGCGAGTAGAACCTGGACACAGTTCAAAGAGCAGTTTGGTGGAGTTTGCAATCCATTCTGATCCAAAACAGTCCGTAGCCATCAAAACAATCTCATCCTGCTTCACAGTTTTGAGCTTAACAAACAAAAAGTTCAAAAGCTCATCTTCCACAATCACTTGCCCTGTATCTGTATGGTAGATTTCAGGTTTTGTTCGAATTTTGCTCCTGCCTGTAACAGCTCCACATGCAGCTCCACATGCTGCGGCAGCCATCTTGTTAGATCTTGCATTCTACACCCAACGCAAAGAGGTCAACAACGGGAAAGAAATCAAATACTTACTGGAAGACTGGCCATTTTTGTTTGATAAGATAGGCATGGCTGTTCACTTTGAAGAGCTCACTGGAGTTAGTCTGAAAGAGACATTTGTTAGGAATTTGGACCTAAAGGGGGAACGACTCTTAAATTACTTGAAAACAGTTGCTGTGAACAAGTCAAAGAGGCTAGTCCAATCTTTTACAAACATTCAGCTGATGAGGAGAGAGCACACAGGGCCCTCAGGCGATGTGTTGGAGATGGTGTTGCTCCTGTTGTCTTACTTCGACGAGAAGGAAGACGTGATGTTCACATACGTGGAAGACACATGCCTGGCGGAGGAGGTGCAGATGGACCAAGTTCCCTTGACACCAACCATTGTTGTCTGTGGTAAGTTGACCATGTGCTCTCTTACACAGGCATACACATGCCAAACTGTGTCTCAGAAACACACCCACATCCATTGTCCTCTCACCTTTTTGTTGTTATTGTATTTGTTTTTGTAGGACAATCGTGCTTCTCGGCAAAGAGATGGATGCTGAGTGTGGACTGAATGATTGTACAGCCCAGTATCACATCATTCATACCGGCCCTGTGTCTGATGTTTGGCAGCTTCTATGTCTTTAATATCCACTATCCAGTAGTCCTCGCATCCACGCTGGAGTTCTTACAGAGGTATTTTTTTTTTATCATTACATTTTAAAAAATAACTTCAATATTTGTCATAAACCTTAGTAACTATACTGACTTTATAGTTTGTATAATTTGTCATTGGATGTTGAGGAAATGTTTATTGAGCAGGTTGTTTTTTGTTTTTTTAATGTTATTTTTTTTTTTTTTTTTGATGAAGCCTTTGTGCTTTTAACATAGTCTGGTTTTCTTTCTCTCGTTTTCTTCACTGTTCTCCAGATGTTTCTTTTCCATCAATCCGGAGAGGGGGACCAAGGTGGAGAAGACCAGCAAATCCCGCCTCCATGTGAACCCGAGAGTTCTTACACTTATACAAGACCTGTCTGACCATGAATGGTGCTCACAGTAAGACTGTTCGATGATCCACCCTCTCTCACTCATCCGCCCACAAACATACATACATACATACAGTCACAAACATGCACAAAAACATGCATTGCACACACACACATACATATACACACACACATGTACAAGCATGCATACACATACACACTCTGTGTGTGTGTGTGTGTGTGTGTGTGAGAGAGACAGAGTACATATGTCTGTGTAAGAGTGACTGTGTGTGTGTGTGTGTCTGTCTGTGTGTCTGTGACGGTCCCGTCTTTGACGGCCCCATCCTTCAGCCTGCGGGATGTGATTGGCGGGTCTATCGGCGATAATCCGCAGATTGAATGCACCTGCTGCTGCTGCGCCACGAGTGTTTCCTTAAAAGAGCGTTAGCTGAAGCATTTGGCAGATTTGGGTTCTGGACTTTGGGTTTTCGGATTTTGGTTGGAGTTTGGTTACTTTTAGCATCTTTTACACTGCACCAACAGTACATCACAATGTTGCACTCAGGCACCCCGCGCTACACACTGATTCTGACGTATGCAGGAAGATTTTTATGTTTTGTTGTTTCTTTTCTTCTCTTTTTAGTGGATTCTGTTTAAAATTAAACCTTATTAAACCAAATTGAACGGGAAGCAACAAAGAAGGGATGCACGGAAACATAGAACTGAATTGGAAAAGGCTTTATTTAATTTTTAAAAGTCCTACAGCTCAGGTACTAACTAATCATACTTTGTCTGGTCCCTTTAATCTTCAAAAAGGGACTAAGCAAGTTTTCCCCCTTTCTCCTCTTTTATTTGTGCTGACCGTAGAGCCCTTGCTCAGTACATTCGTTCTGATCCTTCTATCCATGGATTTAATACTTTAAATACAGTTAATAAAACATCTTTATATGCAGATGATATCCTGTTATATGTTATTAAACCCCATATGAGTCTGCCAGTTATTTTAGATACTATTAAAATCTTTGGGATGTTTTTGGGGTTTAAAGTTAATCTAAATAAAAGTGAACTAATGCCCATTGGACTAAAAGATATGTCTTCGATACAGTCTTCTCTATTTAAAGTCTCAATGGAAAAATTTACTTATCTTGGAATTGTAGTTACAAATAAATATTCCTCGGTCTTAAAAGCTAACTTTACTTCTCTAATTTCCAAATTGCAATCTAATATACAATTTTGGAGAGCACTCCCGATTTCCCTGTTTGGTAGAATAAATGCAATAAAAATGATATTCTTACCACAGATACTGTATCTATTCCAGAATATTCCAGTCTTTCTACCTAAATCATTTTTTAAGCAATTAGATTCAATCGTTCTTCCGTTCTTGTGGGGATTTACAAATCATAGAGTTAAAAAGGTACATCTCTGTAAACCTAAACAAGAGGGAGGTCTGGGCTTGTTTTATAAGTCTAATTTCAGTGTGGTTGGATGATCATGATGCTCTGAATAGTCCGTGATCAGTATTACCAATACAATCCGGGGCCAATGATAGTCTCCCCTGTAACACTGGATCATTCTACCTTCAATAATAGTATCATAATTCAAAATATACTTTGTATCTGGAAACAGATAAAAGAACACTTCAAAATAAAGTCCCTTTCACTTCTAACTCCTGTCTCTAAGAATCTATCATTATCCCATCAAGATTGGATGGGACCTTTGTCCAATGGGGAGAAATGGGTGTACATACTATAGGGGACCTTTTCATTAATGGGGCTTTGGCATCTTTTAGTCAGCTGCAACAAAAATTGAAATTCCCCCAGAGTCATTTTTTTTTAGATTTCTACAGATTAGGAGTTATATATGTGCTCATACACCTTCACTGGATAGTACATCACCCTCAATTATTGATAAGTGTCTTGATCGGTGTAAAGGAAATAAAAAGGCACTACCGATAATTTATGACCTGCTACAATCCTTTACTTCGCCCTCTACAAGTTTTCTCAAAAGAGAATGGGAGTAAGAACTAGGAGTGGAAATTTCTGAGGAAATGTGGTAGATTAGTTTAAAGGACATTAACAAACATTCTATCAGTTCTAGACACTGCCTTATTCAGTTTAAAGTCATTCACAGATTACATTATTCAAAAAAGAAATTACATAGAATTTTCAAAAATGTCTCACCTCTTTGTGACAAATGTAATTCAGTAGTTGCTGATTTGTCCCATAGTTTTATTTTTGCTCGAAGATACAAAATTATTGTAATAGAATTTTTGATGTCCTTCCAGAGATTTTTAGGGTGCACTTGCAGCCGGATCCAGCACTTTTTATTTTGGGATATTCAGAAAGTATGCATTCATTATCAGGAGCACAACACAACTGCTTGGATATAGTTTAACTACAGCCAAGAAGCTAATACTTGTGTTCTGGAAAAAAAGGAGGCTCCTACATGTAAGCTATGGCTTAGAGAGATGATTTCTACTTTACATTTGGAACGAATTAGGTACTGTCTACAGGGCAAATTTGAGCAGTTTGTCAAAATCTGGCACCTTTTTCTTTGTTATCTTGATGGAAAACCTGCAGACTAATGCATAATTTGTTAATGTCATGTTTTAAAATGTTTTCATCATACATTGCAAACTAATGTAAACAGGTCTTGTAAGGCATGGTTTGATAGGTGGGGTTTTGTTTATTTTGTTTTCTTTCATTTTGCTATCTTTGTTTTCTAATTTTGATTGTATTCTTTGTACATGTATAGAAACAAAGTATATGAGATTGTAAATCCATCTTCAAAATCTTTATCTTTTAATAAAACTTATTTTACAAAAAAAAAAAAAAAAAAAAAACTTTCCTCATACCAGCAAAATCAACTTAAACAAAAAACAAATAGGATGTTGCTTTCTGCCATTTGAGTTTCCTTTCTGTCACAAAACTGAACTGAATCTCAGCAAATATAAGCTGTTACGTGTCGCAGTGTTTTTTCCCCCTTGTCTAACAGTTAACTAAATTAAATATATTTCAAATATTTATTCCTTGTATGTGTGTATATATGTACTGCAGATTTTATAACCTATATATGACATTATAATTTGATTTAAGTTTTAGTATTTTGACATGTAGGTGGAATTTTTTTTAAATTTGTACTACTTAGATTTTATTTGTTTAAAATAAATGAAAAGAAATCTGGAATAGTAGATTTTTTTTTTTTTTTTTTTTTTTTTTTTGTTGTACTGAAATTGTATCGAACTGTGACCCCCGAACCAAGGTACGTACCGAACCATGACATCTGTGTACCGTTACACCCCTAATAACAAGGAATAACCAATTTAAATTGAGTTGAAAGGTAAGAGTATTTAAAATGTATACAGTAAAACAATTAAGAGACACTTCCCTGGTGAACAAAACAGCATATAATGGTAGGTATGTTTTGATGCTGGTTTAAGCTGGTCCTTATTTGGTTTATGCTGGTTCTTTGCTGGTTTTTGCTGGTCCGTAGCTGGTTTATGCTGGTCATGTTGCTGGTCAAGGACCAGCATCAACCAGCTAAGGACCAGCATAAACCAGAAAAGGACCATCTTAAACCAGCACCAAAACATACGTAACCAGCATCCCAGCATCAAAACATACCTACCAGCATATGCTGGTTTTTTCACCAGGGTTTTACAAAAATGATAGTGTCTACTCAAAATAAAAACCTTTTACAACAAATTTGTCCCACTGAAAGTTTTTCTCAGCTACAACCTTACTTTCTCTGAGACAGCGAAACAATCACTGCTATTTGATTATGAAGACACTTGTTCAGAACTTAATTTTGCACGTTGTTAAACAACGTTGTTGGACTCCAGGCCAGGCCCAAAAGAAGTCTCCATATGATGCTGTGATTCTTTTAATGTAGATTTGGAAAGAGTCACAGATTCACATAAATCAAGAGAATCCACTCCAGAAAGTGCCTCTGTTTCATGAGCTTCTGCTGTGTTCTGTAAAGATTAAGACATGCATTTAATGATTCAATTGTAACAGTTATTTCTTTGCATTAAAGCCTTATGTACACTGTAGCACTGCCACAAACTTATAAGTATAGTAAATGATATTGTTAATTTGTTAATTTATTTAGTATTACTCAAGTTGTTTGTTTTATATATCTGTACCTACTTTTAACGGTTTCGAGTTTGTTTGGAATTGACATCATGGTGACAATGGTCATGATAACCACTGTTGTCATATTTACTGCAGGAATACTTTTTAAAGCACTATCCAGACCAAAAATAAAGTAAATCCAGACTTTTGTTTGGTGTGGGGTTGCTTACTAAATAATACATTACTGATTTACTTGTACTCTTGTTGTTCTAAACCAGGGGTCACCAGACCCGGTCCTAGAGGGTCGGTGTCCCTGCAGAGTTTAGCTCCAACCCTAATCAAACACACCTGAACTAGCTAATCAAGGTCTTACTAGGTATACTTAAAACTTCCAGGCAGGTGTGTTGAGGAAAGTTGGAGGTAAACACTGCAGGACCCTGGCCC
This sequence comes from Labeo rohita, assembly GCF_022985175.1. Taxonomy (NCBI): domain Eukaryota; kingdom Metazoa; phylum Chordata; class Actinopteri; order Cypriniformes; family Cyprinidae; genus Labeo; species Labeo rohita. The sequence continues at coordinate 804,529 of NW_026129568.1, read as the reverse complement.
TCCAGGAACAAGTTTGGTGACCCCGTTCTAGACTTTTCAATGGAAATTGAACCAACAGCATTCTCTAGCACCATGCACTGTTTGAACTATTGGAATGACGCTGAAGACATGAATAATTTTTGTTGACACAACTAACTGAACAGTGGATGTGTAATTCCCAGCATGCTTTGCATGGTGCTTTGCATTGAGAGGGAATGTAATTTTAAGTATTTTTAATTACAAAAAAAAATTAATTATAAAAAATTTGGAGATTCAAAAGAGCTTTGGAGATTAAAAAACGTTTTTAGGTTACCATTGTGCAGAAGAGTAGCTCTCATGACTCTCATGAGTAACTCAAAGAGGAATAACTGCTAATGACAGTTCTGAAATTAGTCTTCTTTGCTTATTCCTTATGGTATATATTAATACTATGAATTAAATGGTCATGAACATGCTAACATGTGTTTTTGCTAAATATTACGTAAAATTGTCAACATTCTCATGTGTTTTGCTAAATATTCAAAATGTGCTTGTTCAGTGAACATAACTGAATTGAAGTCTGTGTAAAGCAATATTAAATATGTGTTTTGAGTTACCGGCAGATAAAGAACCATCCAGTTAGTTCAGGTCCATAAAACAAGATCAGTTACACAAATGCTTTGTTGAAACAACTTAACATTGAACTAATTGCACATAAAAGTTTTCCTTAATTTAAGTTAACTTAAGCTATTTTTTGAGTGTATGTGAAAAACATTTGTATGAATAAATAATGACTCCTTAATAAATAAATAAATAAATAAACTAACTAACCTGAATGGTAGGCTCTGACCTTGTTGCAGTTTTATCTGTGTCCAAACAGCACACATAAAGAAAAAAACAGTTTAGAAAATCTTTCTCAACCTGACACAAAGGTACATATTAATTTGTTACCAGTGACAATAAATTATGGGAAAAAAAAATCCTACTTACAGTATTTCACAATTTGTGCAGCCATCCCAAATAAGACAAAGATGGTCTCAGAGGGAAAAACAATGATTCTCAGATCCCACACTGAACGTCTTCCATTTACTGAGAATTAAGCATCAAGTAAAAATTACTACAATGGGAAACTATTCAAATCACTCTACTGTCATTTTACCTCGAATGTTTGTTAAATAACCATAATTTCCTATCTGTTGTTCACTACAAGTTATGTCATGACAATATTAGGGGTCTAACTTGGGAACCTCAATCACTTCTGCGTTTAAGAAAAACGCTAAAGAAAACTGGCTAGTGGATCTTGCATGCAGAGCCACTCCCCGCACATACATGTATATAAGGCAACATTGTGCGGATGACTCATGCATCTGTTGTAAGCACATGACCATGGCAGCGCTGCCATCGCATCTCAGGGCGGTCGAGAGTTGGAACGGTATGTGGCGGATTTCATTGAGCCCCCACAGACTTCTCACTCTTCACACAGCAACTGTCCTGTGCAGCTCCAGGATGATCCGGCTGGCCCATCTCAAGGTGGTCCCAGTATATCATTTGGAGCTCCTCCAGAGTATCCAAAGCCTGTTAGCTGTCAGTGGCCCTCTCTGCCAAAGCTCACAGTGCTGTGGGGCAAGATGCCTCTGCCCTGCATATTATTGTGATCCTGCAGGTCCACCAACCCCAGGCACTATAGCAAATGCACGCTATATGTGCATACAGCAACTGACTGACGAAAGTCATGGAGCGGTCCTTGGGCAGGCAATGTCCACCTTTGTGGTCCAAGAGCGCCATCTCTTGCTCAACCTAGTCGAGATGAGAAACGTTGACAGCCCTGACATGGTCAAACTAGAGACGAGGGGAGCTGTTCTTTCTCAGGAGATGTCGGGGACAGTGCCACTCCCCAGAGGAAGGGCCTGTTGGAGTTTTTATTTTTAGGAACTTTGTTTTTGTTTTCTTTCTGATTCATTTTTTTCTGTCAAACAATTTCAGAAACAGAGCCTTTTCTTCTTCCTCCAGGCTATCAGGCTCATCAATTGAGAGTGAGCTGCCTCCTTATTCCCATCCATGTCACCCCCTACCACCAGTGGCACAGAGATTGCAGCTAGGAAAGCAGCGCCTCCCCCCACGTCTCTAGCCAGTCCCTCTGGGGACACTGGGAATCCTGTTGGTACGACACAGGATGCAATGGATGCAAATGGAAATATTTTCTTTGTACTTTCATCAGTTAAATAAAGCTAAACAAGAATTAACCAATCAAATATTCTTGATTTTATTGTATTTTACAAGGTGTCCCAATTTTTCTGGAAGAGGGGTTGTAGATCTCTACAAAATCTACAAATGTAACAATAATGCAAGGACAAAATGTATGCAACTTAGATCTGATACATGGTCAAAATGCAGGTTAAATTCATCACATGCAATGCTGGAGCTTGTAGTATTTACTGTAAATACAGCTACACTGAGACACCAGTTGTGAGCTACTCATGTGAATACATTGCACTTTGATTTGAAGACCACTGCTGGCCAAATGCTGGCCCTAAGCAGAAGTGTATTGTTGTGCCCCTTTATTCAAATATTATATAGTATATAGTTTGTAATTGTATTACAAACTTGTATTATTTATCAATTACACTATGGCTGTAGTTGTTACATGTCTTCTTGTGTTTCTGGTTTTTGGACTGTTCTGTTTTGGTCTCTCCCATTGTCTCCCCCTGTTGTTCTGTTGACTTTGGTTTCTCCCTTGTTATTGTCAACACCTGTGATTGTCATTAGTCTCTCCCTTTATAAGTCGTTTGTCCCTCAGTCTCTTTGTGTCGTCTTAACGTTATGTTTAGTTGTGAGTTCCTTGTATTGCTACTTAAGGTTATTAAATACATTGTTTGAGTTATTTCTGGTTCCTCAAGTTTCACTCTGGCTCCTCATCTCCAAGCAACCATAACAGAAGACGACACCAAAACAATGACGGCTGAGGAACGGCTGTGGAATTTGCGGCAGGGCAGTCGAGAGTTGGAACGGTATGTGGCGGATTTCATTGAGCTGTATCGCCGCTGTCCTCAGCCAGATGCGGCCGGTCTCATCCCTGCGTTCTCGTCTACCGACCGCAGCCCAACGCTCAGCCAAGTCAGAGTCAGCACCCAAGATGGCTGCCGCCAAATCAGAGTCAGCACCCAAGATGGATGCCACCAAGTCAGAGTCGGCACTCAAGATGGCTGCCACGCCAGCGTCAGCACGCAAGATGGCTGCCACGCCAGCGTCAGCACGCAAGATGGCTGCCACGCCAGAGTCAGCACGCAAGATGGCCGCCACGCCAGAGCCTGTCGCAAAGATGGCCGCCACGCCAGAGCCTGCACCCAGGATGGCCGCCATGCTAGAACCAGTCCACATCAAGTCTGCTGCTCCAGAATTAGCTTACACCACATCAGCCAAGCCACTGCCCGTTAACGTCATGTCAGCCAAGTCAGCGCCCGCTCACGCCACGTCAGCCAAGTCAGTGCCCGCTCACGCCACATCAGCCAAGCCACAGTCTGCTCACACCACGTCAGCCAAGCCACAGCCTGCTCATGTCAAGCCGGCCAAGCCACAGCCTGCTCAGGCCACCTCAGCCAAGCCACAGTTGGTGCACATAGCGTCAGCCAAGCCCCAGGCTTTTCACGTCATGTCTACTGCTCCTGAGTCTGCACCCATCACGACCGCCCTACCAGCTGCTGTTCCTGCACAGTCAAGTCGCGTCACTACTGCTGTTCTTTCACAGTAAAGTCACGTCACAACTGCTGGTCCTGCTAAATCAAGTCACGTCACAGCTGCTGTTCCAGTAGAATCAAGTCACGTCACAGCTGCTGTTTCTGCAAAGCCAAGTCACGTCACTACTGCTGTTCTTGCACAGTCAAGTCACGTCACAGCTGCTGTTCCAGTAAAGTCAAGTCACATCACAGCTGCTGTTCCCGCAAGATCAAGTCATGTCACAGATGTTGTTCCTGCTAAGTCAAGTCACAGCAGCACTTCCTGAGTCAAGTCAAGGCACAGCGGTTCTTCCTGGGTCAAGACAAGACACAGCTGCACATCCTGAGTCAAGCAAGGATACAGATTTACACCCCCAAGGTCACCAAGGTTCCGAGTCAAGTCAAGTTGCAACTGTGTTTCCCGAATCAAGTCAAGTTGCAGCTGCGTTTTCCGACTCAAGTCAAGCTGCAGCTGTGTTTCCCGAATCAAGTCAAGTTGCAGATGAGTTTCCTGAATCAAGTCAACATTCCGAATCAAGTCAAGTTGCAGCTGTGTTTCCTGAATCAAGTCAAGGTTCCGGGTCAAGTCAGGTTGCAGCTGCGTTTTCCGAATCAAGTCAAGTTGCAGATGAGTTTCCTGAATCAAGTCAACGTTCCGAATCAAGTTAAGTTGCAGCGGTGTTTCCTGAATCAAGTCAAGGTTCCAGGTCAAGTCAAGTTGCAGCTGCGTTTCCTGAATCAAGTCAAGTTGCAGATGAGTTTCCTGAATCAAGTCAAGGTTCCGAGTCAAGTCAAGTTGCAGCTGTATTTCCTGAGTCAGGCCAAGTCAGAGCTGGCGTTCCTTAGTTCCCGGCCAAGAAGGCCACTGTTTCTGAGTCCCCGGCCAAGATGGCCGCCGTTCCTGAGTCCCCGGCCAGGATGGCTGCGATTTCCTGAGTCTCAGGCCAAGATGGCTGCCATTCCTGAGTCCCCGGCCAAGATGGCCACCAAGCCTGAATCTCCAGCCAAGATTACAATAATAAACATTATGGACATGGCAATCCCAGTGGAGTTCACGGTTCCAATTCTCTCCCCTGATCTGCCCAGCCTTCCAGAGCCTCCGCTGGTTCCGCCCAGCCTTTCAGAGCCTCTGCTGGTTCCGCCCAGCCTTCCTGAGCCTCCGCTGGTTCCACCCAGCCTTCCTGAACCTCCGCAGGTTCCGCCGAGCCTTCCAGAGCGCCCTACAGGGCCCGCAGCCGTAGGGGCCGGGTCGAATGCTGAGGAGAAGGCCATGGAGGCGGACCCGCCAAGTCCTCTTTAATTGTCTGTCCAGCCATGGCCTCGTGAACTCCCTGACCCGCCATGGCCTCACGAACTGTTTATATGGAAATGGTCTCCTGAACTCCCTGATCCGCCATGGCCTCATGAACTGTCTGTCCGGCCATGGCCTCCTGAACTCCCTGCCCCGCCATGGCCTCAAGAACTGTTTATATGGAAATGGTCTCCTGAACTCCCCGATCTGCCATGGCTCCCTGATCCGCCCTGGAGGCTTTCCCTGACTACCACGTTCCTGTCCCGTATCAGCCTCCAGGGCGCCCACCCTCCCTCCCCGGTAGTATTGTTATGGCGTGAGACGCTCCTACCGGTAGGGGGGTGTAATGTTACATGTCTTCTTGTGTTTCTGGTTTTTGGACTGTTTTTTTTGGTCTCTCCCATTGTCTCCCCCTGTTGTTCTGTTGACTTTGGTTTCTCCCTTATTTTTGTCGACACCTGTGATTGTCATTAGTCTCTCCCTTTATAAGTCGTTTGTCCCTCAGTCTCTTTGTGTCGTCTTAACATTATGTTCAGTTGTGAGTTCCTTGTATTGCTACTTAAGGTTATTAAATACATTGTTTGAGTTGTTTCTGGTTCCTCGAGTTTCACTCTGGCTCCTCATCTCCAAGCAACCATAACAGTAGTTTTATTAAAGGAGAAGTTCACTTCCAGAACAAATATTTACAGATAATGTACTCATGTTATCCAAGATATTCATGTCTTTCTCATAAAGAAACTATGTTTGAGAAAAAAAAAATGAAAGAAAATATATTCTGTAACCCTGGGGTCTCCAACCTTTTTTACTCCACCGACTGGTTGCAGTTTTAAAATATACTCATGGACCGGGGAAATGGGGCAGTGCTAATTTTTAGACAGTTTCCCCAGAAAGTTCTCGCGACCCGGTAGAAATTCTTCCACGGCCTGGTAGTGGGTCGCGACCCGGTGGTTGGGGTCCTCTGCTATAACCTATTGGGTACTCTGTGTACTCAAAGAGACTGTCTGGCCCTGCTGTGGATTAGTTTGCTGAGTGGTTTACAGTGGCACAGAAGTCATTGCAGGTCATGTGTCACTTACTGCCAAAGCACAGGTATGGTATGCACCAAAAAAACCACGGTTACTATAGTCACGGTTTACTACAGTTTTACTATAGTATTGCTACAGTATAACTGTAGTAAAACCATGGTATCAGAACCATATTTTTTTTTTAAACCAATACATTTTTAACACCAGAAAACCACAGTTACTACAGTCATGGTTAACTACATTTTTACTATAGTAAAACCATGGTTAATTTTCTTAAGGGGTGGTGTTTAGATCACGAAACTCATCTTGTTCAAGCTTCAGTTTTATGTCAGGGTTCGGACACTCATGCTCCATGTTCTGTTTTGTTTTGTTTTGTGACCGTGCAGTTTCAGGTTCGCTCAGCTGTGCGCTCTTCTGTCTACTGTGGTGTTGTGTTTTGTGTAGCATGTGGTTCCTGTTCAGCCATGTGCTTTCTTCTTGTCTTGTGTTATTGCATGCAGCTTGTGTTTTTCGTTGGCTGCGTGCTTTCATGTTGTCATGTTTTGTGTGAACATGCATCTTATGACTATTCTCATTAGCTGCATGTTCATGTCTTGTTTTGTTCATGCACATGGCTTGTGATCATTTCCTGGCTTCAATTTTTGTAATGACAACTTTTAAAATGACAGTTAAAACTAGGGATGTCCAGATCCGATCACGAGAAATCCGGAAATCGGGCCCGATCACGTGGTTTACGACTCGATCAGAATCGGATGTTAGCTCTCCATCAGGACTCGAATATATATGTATATATTTTTTTAACACACCTATAGTTATGCGGTGGCACAGAGTGGAAAACGCGAGGCGCGCCGATTTCTCCTCCTTTCCAAAGCACTCTGTAGCTTGCGCTCCCGTGGCGTCTGCCGTTGCTAAGCAACCATGACTCGCACTCTCAATTAAGAGGCAGAAGTTTCATCAAAGGACAAACGGATTTCCAGCACTAAAAATAGTTTGCTGTAGCTCTGCTACTAAATTTATTAAAAAATGTACAGCTATGATCAGCTGTTTCTCCATCTTGGCTGAGCTTTCAATGTTGTTACGTGAAAGGATGGAGCTAATTGGTTGAATCTTGTCACATGACCCGCAGTGCGCTTGCAGCATTCTGAAAAGTTGAGATGTTTTCAACTCGATGCAGTGCAGACGTGCCTGAAAAAACAGAGTGCGTCGCACAGCCTGCCGCACGTCTACATTTCAAATAACGAACTTGAGCGTGCAAAAGACGCGATATGTGAACTTGATTGTTCAAGCCACCTCACAGAAGTGCTCTGTTTGTTAACAGATTTGTTGAATGTTAAAATAAGCTGAATTAAATAAAAAATAATGAACATCCTGGATCTGTTTCTTCCCTCTTCTTTATTCTTTCTTTATGTATTGTTGAAGTATCGGATCGGGTTTCGGTATCAGCAGATACTCAAAATCGAATGACTCTGACTCGGACTCGAGGGCAAAAAAACCTGATCGGGACATCCCTAGTTAAAACCTGTTGTTACTTGTAGCCAGCTACTCCAAAAGAGTTTGTTTACAATAACAAAACTATGCAGAATAAATCTCAATAAACTAGTTGATGTTTACTTACTTCTTTTCAGGATGAGTTCTGTCACCATTACAATGGAGGTCACTAAAACAATGCTAACTGATCCAAACAGGTACACTGATGTTTTACAGGTATAATCTGTAACATAAATAGAAGCATTTCAGTTGAACACAAACAAGTATGTTTACATCAGTAGTATGAAACTATTAAAGCACTAAATGCTAATACTAATGATGTATGCCTGTTTCAGAAAACACACAAAATCAGATCCTATTTTAACATCCATATTAAATACACCCTATGGTGAAAATCAAGTTTTTAATGTGTTTATATGTCTGTTTGGTGTTTTTAATATGCTTTAAAACAAGCTATGTGGAAATCAGTCAACACCATGGCTGTGTTTATTTATTTATTTATTTATTTTTATTTTTCTTGAAACTGCAGTTTACCAAAGACAGGACCTGTCCAAATACCCACACCTCTGGTCTTGGTAACTTAATAGTATTGTAGATGCAATATAAAATACATGCACATGGCTGTCCCCGGTCTTAAAGGAGAAGTCCACTTCCGGAACAAAAATTTACAGATAATCTACTCAGCCCCTTGTCATCCAAGATGTTCATGTTTGTCTTTCTTCAGTCATAAAGCAATTATGTTTTTTGAGGAAAATATTTCAGGAATTATCTCCATACAATGGACTGCTATGGTGCCCTAAATTTGAACTTCCAAAATGCAGTTTAAATCCGGCTTCAAACGATCCCAAATGCGGTTGTAAACAATCCCAGCCAAGGAAGAAGAGTCTTATCTAGTGAAATGATTGGTTATTTTCATTTAAAAAAATACAATTTAAATATTTTTTAATTTCAAACACTCATCTTGTCTTACTTTGCCTGAACTCTGTGTATTCTGGCTTAAGACAGTTAGGGTATGTCGAAAAGCTCAAATTGAATTTTCTCCCTCAACTTCAAAAATCATTTAAAAATCATCCTACAAAGTGAGTAAGCAAAGTCAATATGCAAAGAAGATCAAACACCCTTAACAAAAAAAGTAAAACGGTGATACAGGATGATTTTGAAGTTAAGGAAGAACATCAGATGGGAGTTTTTCAACACATCCTATGTGTGTACCCAGAAAAAAAAAAAGTTCAGACAGAGTAAGACAAGATGAGCGATTGAGATTAAAAAGTATTTTGTATTTTTTTTATGAAAATAACTGATTGTTTTGCTAGACTCTTCTTCCTTGGCTGGGATCGTTTACAACTGCATTTGGGATCATTTAAAGTCACATATAAACTGCATTTTGGAAGTTCACTGTATGGAGAAAAATGCTGAAATGTTTTCCCTCAAAAATATTTTTCCTTTACAACTGTAGAAAGAAAGACATGAACATCTTGGATGACAAGGGGGTGAGTACATTATCTGTAAATATTTGTTCTGGAAGTGGACTTCTCCTTTAAAATTGTCAAAGTTTTGTACCCCTAATGCATGATAAACACATTTATTAGTTACAGAAGGGTGCTTGCATACACGCCCTATGTAGCTGCTTCGACTGCGCATTTTGCCAAGCCTGCAAGCATGCAGCAGACAGTCAAAGCATCATTATGTCACAAAAGTATACACTTAATGAATCAGGTCACTACATGATTATGCCTCTTTTTTTCTGTTATTGTGTCTCTTTCCTTCAGTGATTCTGCTTGTTACTAGCAGGTATTCATCTAATTCATCCTATGCTCCAGGTTTGTTCTAGCATGTGATGCATGCATGTTTGATTAAACTGCTCAACTCAAAATACAGTGTGTTAAAGATGAAGCAACAGAGTTGGTACAAAATGCATACACTGCATATACGGAGCAGTGGTACTGAGAAACAAGAATATGAAAGGACACGCCCTGAGAATTAAGCCCTTTATCACTGATAGCATTTATTTATTTAGCATCTTATCGCACTGCAATGGATTATTAGCACTTGAATTAATGATATGATCATATACTATAGCGCAGCCAAAAGGTGCCAGAAATAAAACGGATACTGTGTTAACTGTGTTAAATATTTGTAATGGCAATAAAGTGAAAAATTAATTCTGATAAGCATCAAAAATAAAATAAGCAAAAGTAAATTATTTGAATTCTGTACCCAAATAATTAAATATGGATGAGAAGAATGTCATCACCCATAATAAATGGACAAATCCACCCATGCACAGCCATTCCACATAATCTGTGCAAAAAGAGATTAAGTGGTAAGTAATGAAATTTACACATGAATAAAATATAAAGATATGCAATATTAGAAGCACAATCAATATTTTGCAAGTATACTTAAAAGCTCAAATATATTTTGTCAATGTGATTATAACAATACCTTTTTCATTTTTTAGGGTTGAATAATAATAATAGACTACAGTCAAACTGGTCACAAACATGAAAAGTAACCATAATGTCCTCCAGGTGAGGGGGTTACCTAAACAGATAAAAGTGCAAGAAACATTTCATTCTTATATATTAATAATATAAAAGGGTTTCAAAATTTTGTTTGGATTGAATTTGGATGAATTTTGTTGATGTTGATGTTCAAGTAAAAAGCTGGTTGTCAATTAGAGCAGACATCTCTTATGTCTATGTCAGCAAATGACATACAGTGTTCATTTATTGAATTTTGCTAAAAATCCAGTCCACTTTTTACTTTTACTGCAGATTAATGATAACTCACAATACATATTTAATAGACTAATAAACAAGCAAAGAAAGAATTGGGTAACACTTTACAATAACGTTCCGTTGTAAGTCATTTATAAGCAATTACTTAATGATGAAATAATCATTTACAGAACATTTATAAAAGATTACTAAGTGATATGCTAACAATTTGTGTATGTTTTGTTAATTCATTTACAAGTAATTTACAAGTAATTAGTTACTTGTAAATTAACTAACCAACTAAATAATTAACTAACCATTTACAAAACATGATTATGCATTTATAAACGATTAATAAGTGATATGTTAATATTTTTAGCTATGCTTCATAGGTTAAGTTATAAATCTTTTACAAGTGATTAGATAATGATGAACTAATAATTTACAAAACATCACTGTATGTTCACAAATTATTAAGTAATATGCTAACAATTTACAAATCTGTCATAAGTTATCTTTAAAAAAAATAGCATATATTGAAATAATCAAACAGATCCTTAGTTAATGGTTAATAGGTTACTAGTTAATATATCATTAATCAATTATAAATAATTGAAATGTTTACCCTCCACTGAAGATCACAACATGAATAAATCATTTACAAATCTTTCTGCATCCCCTAATCTAAAGTGTAAACTACTCATTAGTTGTAAATGTTTTACAAACCTGCCAGCTACAGGTTGTGTGGGTATACACACTGGTGGGGAAAATCTAAGAATGATGAGTTAAACATTTACAACTTATGAATAACATACTTACACTTATAATTTGTCTCACATAGATGACTCCAACTAAATGCTGTCACAACTATTAAGGGTCCACCAAACAGTAACACTAATTATTAGAGTAAAATTAAATGTTAGACATCAAATTCTCTGTTTAATTTGTTACATTTACTAATATGTTATGGCTTCATAAAAAGTAACTTACATTTTCCTGTTGCTCCGTAAGTGTAAAACAAAAACATGAACTGAAATGAAGGTATAGCGTAATAGAATGTATTAACTGTAGTTATAATTTTAAGACATGACTGGTTACTTTCAGACATCCATTTTCCTCTGATGAGAGCCAATCCTATAAAACAAAGTGAACGAAAAAAAAATGTTTTATTCATAAATATTATTGCAATTCTTAAGAAAAACAAAACTAAATTAAAAATAAAACAAAAACACCAGAAAATATAAAATGTAATAATGCAGCCTTGGTTCCCTGAGATTACAGGAATGAGTATTGCATTTATCCTTGGCACTTTGAGGGACTGACTTTGAAATATTAAAGCCTGACTGAATCACATTTGTGCACCTACGTGAATAAATGGCATTTGTGCCTGCCAAAATGGGCAGGGCTTTATGCCTACTTAAGCCACAGCTGAATGCCATTTTGCCATAGAAAAGACTTAAGCACGATGAGAAATAACTGCATTCAGGCACAGTAATCTGCAATGAGGGTCCAAGATAGGCTGACAAAGGCCCAGCTAGGAAGAACTGCTTTAGGGCAAAACACAAAGTTGCTCTCATAGCTAGGTGTTGGGCAACAACACCAAAACAATTGGGTAAAGTTGTGACAACTTAAAGAGGCCATTAAAATGCTTAAGCTGAGAGAACCTGTCCCTGAAGTGCGGGTACATCCAAACTGTAAAACCTTAAGAATGTAGAAGACCAGCTGACCAGCTGATGGTACAATGGGCCTTCACTACTGCAGAGCACTAAAGGTCCATGGAGGCATAAGCCAATTCTATAGCATATAATATTTAATGAGATTATTAGACCCAAACTCAAGGCAGGATTCTTTCACCAAGAGTGCCTGCAGATCTCCTACTCGCCTAACAGACACCAACACCAGAAGGGTGGTGGTCTTGAGTGAAAGCGCTCTTTGTGCAAAGAAAAACCTCATTAGGGTCATTTCTCAGCATTCTTATGCAATCTTGCTTCCTTGTGCTCTCATACTACATCATCATCAACTGTCGAAGTTCAATTCCAATGCTCAAGAACAAAAGTACAGAGGACACATGAAAGTACCCAGATGTGTTATTGATATTGAGGTTGCATCAAAGGCAGAGTTGAACCTGTAAAAATCCCAGAAGTACAGAAGCCTTGGAGCTTTGAACATCTCATTCTCACTTAAGATGTTTCTGCTGCATTTGTCATTTTGTTTGGCATAATTTTTAACAATTGAGCAATTTAGAACAAATGACACAAAATATTGTATGAAATTATATTGTAATCACCATGACACAAAATAGAGAATTCACACAGAATTTCGTACCTTTAACAAAGATGCATAAACACATGAGACTTAATAACCCAAAGATCATTGCTATGGTGATTCTGTCCTCTTCCGTGTAATTCAAACTTGTTTGCCAAATACGTATGAAGAGAGCTATGAAAGTGAAATCATCAACATGTTAAAATCAAAGCCTTAACTGCATCTTAAAGGGATAATTCACTTTGACTTGTGGTTTGGCCAAATGAAATGTTAAGCCTGGCTCACACTACAGGATTTTTAACCTGATTTTGCCCTGATTTTCCCCTCTTGAGAATCGGAGCAAAAATCTTGTCGAGCACCTTGATTGGTCCTGATTTTCAGCACAGATTATCTGGTAATGTGAGATGTTTACAGATCGAATCTTGCATCTCCCGATCTGCTCGCACACAAAACGGGGCCACCCCGATTAAACATGTTTGATGTTTAGGAACCCTCATCCATCCCTCCTGACAGTGAGGGGTCATTTTGACCCAAAGGGCAAAATCATAATTCATTTTTGTTTTGGTCCAGAAAGCTGGTTTTGATCCATTTTTAATCTATTTTTTGTTTTTAAATTATTATTTTTTGGTGATTTTTATATTATGTATCTTAAATTTAGATTTTTTTTTTAATGAAAAGGGGCAAATTCCTGACGGAGGAAACTGTTTTAGTGCATGTTTAATATTTCAGGGAAGATAATCTGCAAAGATTCTCCTTATGTGTGAGCTGCAACTAGATTTCATAATCGGTTAAGATTTTAAAAAATCTGTAGTGTGAGCCTGGCTTAAGAGATGGGTGTGGAATGTGGATGTATGAAATTCCAAAGCTGACAAAATTAGTAATCACAAAAAATTAACAAATACATAAGGGTCAATAATACTGTAAGGTACCTTTTGGTGTAGGTGTACATACATAACTTATTTGCCATGATAACAAAAATAAATAAAATTACATAAAAATGAATATGAAAGGGTGTTATATTAGGCTAAGTTTGTATGTTCAAAACCAAAGCATTACCTGGCTCTTTAGATATATTTTCTAGTTTGGTGTAGGAGGATGAGTGTTATTTTGCTTTGTCCTATGCACTGCTCATTAAATTTGAATGAAAGTAGAATATAGTCAAATCATTAAAAAAAAAAAATGTTCTCCTATTAATATTTTGTTAAATGAGAGATTACTCAATTTGAGTGTACTGACCATTTGGTAATAAAAATAATATTTTTATTCAACAAAAAAGAAGAGTTTGTCCATGTCGTATATCCTGTCGTATTTCCTTAAAATGAGAGTTTCTTTCTGGCTTTGTATAGTTTTCTATGTAAGTACTGGTACTTCTGACTGGCCTGAGGCTGAAATTTAGCGAGTTTGAAGTAAAAGTAATTGATGAATGTGTAATATGTGTCAGGAGCATTTACTCAGTATCATTATCTCATTTTTGACTGAGATGGCTTTAGTTTTGCATCTGAACTCTTTATTTATTTATTTATTTATTTGTTTGTTTTTCTTTTAAGTTAAATAAATGTTTCATTGTCATATTTTGTCATGGTTTGTGTGTTCTACTTTATGGGTCCACAATCTCAGCATATTATTTTACTAAAAACTAAAAACTGAATCCAAATATCACAGTTTTCTCCAAATAAGAAAAAAAAACACTTGGTTTACATAAAATATTTTTTGTATTTATATACATAAAAATTATATACATATAATTTGAAAGCAAATGAATATCCCTGTTTAGGAAAGGGACATTATACAGTCCCTTTCAGAAAATATTATTTGCATTTCAATATTGCCAGGGAATACAAGGAAGCAAGATTGCCAAATCATATTTAATAGTAATATATATATGTCCAAGACAGGGTGGGCATTTTTGAGTATTGTGAGGGTTGAAAGGCACTCTATGGTGATATTGACCCATAAATTCATTTCATTGGAGGCCAGCTGGTAGGTGCTGTGCTAAGATAAACCTCATTCCAATTCCAATTTTGGATGAACTATCCCTTTAAGAATAAAATAATGGAGGTAGAATGATTATTTGAGGCTGCAATAATTAACAAACACTGCATACCTGTGTAAAAGATGATAGCAAAAGCAGCATATTCAAGATCAACACTTGTATCTTTCACCCATTTTCTAATGCCTGTGAATATGAAAGGCAATGATAAAATCTTAAGCATAAGTAAAAAAAACTAAACAATGTTTAAATCAGTGGATTTCAAACTAAACATATTTTATATGTACATCAGTGACCGCTAAAGGGGACCTATTGTGCAAAATTCACTTGTATATGGTTCACATTGTGTGTAAACAACCAGCTTTTAATGGTAAAAATATGCCCACTCCTTTTTTTAATCCCCATTAATCAGAAACAGTAGATTTGTTTACATGGATCTTGATAATCTGATAGGACTAGAACCGCAATCAGAATAAAAAAGTCACATGTAAACATTGAATTGGCCACATCCAACTGAAATTATCAGATTGTAAGGGGTGGACTATTCCTTTTTGTAATCAGAGCGAGAGGACATGCAAACACTTGATCAGACTGAAAACCGAAACTGGAAAGTAATGATGTGTGATGTGCAGAATGAGCTGTCTAGGTGAATAATGTCACCTAGACAGCTCAATAAGGTGAATAATGTGTCATAAATGAGTTTCGGTCATTCTAAAATTCTGCTTTTACTCAGCATCTGTGAAGTGGAACAGCACAACGTCCCGCCAATCGTTGTTTACGACTCTCATTATCAGACGACTGGCTTTGAGTGTTACTGCTTTTTTACTGCTTTCTAAAGTAAGCAGAACAGCACAACAGTTCATGTGTTGGTCATCATCTAATTAGGACCTGAAGCTGATAAATATCAAGTGTGCTTTTTAAAACACCAGGTAACTGTATTTATGCATTGTGCGCATGTCAAAAGATGAAATCCGATCAGAAGCTTGTTACATACACCCCCGCTTTCACAGACAAGGCTTAAGCCTAGTCCCAGACTAAGATGTAAATCTGAGCTGAAAGGAACTTGCACTAAAATAAACTTAAAATTTGAAAACCCCTGGTTTAGATGCTTACTAAGAATCTGTTAAAATATACCTGGAAGATCATCAAGATATGGAGCAGCACGCAACAATGTAAGAGGCCTTAGAATGTAAAGAGCACTACAAATGAAGGCCTCATTCTGAAATCCTGGGAAAAGACAACAACAACTGAAATAAAGTGCAAGAACAACAAACAAAGAATAGATAAAGACAAAAGATAAAGATTAACACTGGAGCAGGCTGTAACATTACCTTCAGTAAAAGCCCAAAGAACAAAACTTGAACACATAATAATGCTTGGACAAATGATGAGTGAAACATGAAGATTCAAAACTGTGCCTAGAAAAAATAGAATAAAATTGCACATTAAAAAGAAAGGTCAGTAGTACTGTTGTCTAAACAAAATTCAGAGTTCATAACTTATAATACAAAGCTTTCGGTAACACTTTAGTATAGGGACTAAGTCTTACTATTAACTAGCTTAACTATTAATTAGCATGCCTATTATTAACATATTGGCTGTTTATTAGTACTTATAAAGCACATATTCAGCACAGTCATATTCTACATGCCTAATCCTACCCAATACCGAAATTTAACAACTACCTTACTATTAATAAGCAGTAAATTATGAGTGTATTGAGGCAAGATTTGTGGTTAGTGGTTTGTTAATAGAGATAATTGTACCTTAAAATAAAGTGTGACCAAACCTTCAAGATTTTGAATCCTATCAATTCATAATTTTGCATTTTTTAATTGTTTTTTTTTTTAATGATTTTTATTGACAACGCTATAGACTGGACAATTTGTGGTGGAGAGAGGGGAACAGGATAAGCAAAGAGCTCTCCTTTGAGTTTAAGAATTTGTGGAAATTCTTAAACTACAGTTTTTCCCAAAATAACCACTATATAAAGTCAAGATCATTTTTATTGATTGATTGATTGATTTTGATTTATTTATTTATTGCTATGGACTATGTTGACAAAAGTGATGTAGAAGAACTCACCATGAAGCTTACTTAGGTAATGTACCTGAGAGAAATGTTTCAGGAATTTCACTAATTATATGTAAGGAAAATCTAGTTATATTTTCAAAATGACACTATTTTGTTTCAATCCTAGTCTGTGGGGTAAAATGCCACCATGTAGTCACAATGTTCTGAACATCACATCCTTTGTTCTTGTTCAAGTGTCATCTATCTAGGTGATGTTTGTTTTTAATGTGTTTTTCTATAGATAGCCTACTTATTCTACACTATGTTTACAATTTCTGGTATGTTTTTCGTTAGGTAGCTAAATAAGTAAATAAATAAAATTTCTAAAGCTATTATTATATTATATTATATTATATTATATTATATTATTATATTATATTATATTATATCATATTATATTATAACCTGTTATAAACTGAATTCAAAAATGTTTACATTCTCTGCTAATATGATTTTATATTCTCATTCCACTTACAGTTTGATTACCTACATTAGGCCTACACTATCCACCTACACAATACGTCATCAAGTTTCAGGACATTTTATCTGTCATTCTGACATCTGTACGCTGTAGTTCATGTGTGTATTTATGTAAACGCTACATTTTAAACGGGCACGCGCTTTGAACGTTCGAGTTGCATTTAAACTGGAGCGGAGAGAGAGTTACCATGGAAACGGGGAAGCAGCTTAACTGACAAGCGGCGAGTCTCCGTCTGTCACACTGTTTTACGGTAAGTAAATCATAAGACAAAAATAATACATACAACGGTTCCTAACACTGTCTTACATGTAATAGACACGTTTCTGTTGAATATTTACTTTACAGAAATGATTTAGTGTCTTCGGAGAAAGTCCGTTAGCATCTCAACCATTAGGCTAACTGTAGAGTTTAGCTCTTATTTCATAAACTTTTCGCTTTTAATCACATATTATGTGTAGATGACAGTTTTTTTTATATAGTTTTGTAAATATTGCTGGCAGTTTGTCAGTGGATGAACGGAAGTAAACTATTTAACCTTAATGTATGGGCTGTACTGTTAATTGGTGACGTCACTTACATGGAGGTGAAAATTAACTCAAATCTTTTTAAACACGTTTTGATCAAGCTAAAAAATATTGATATAAATTGTACTGTGATTTCAGGAGCGTCAGTAAGTTATGTATTATGTAAGAAGGATTTGACTTCAAAACAAACTGTAATGTGATACTGTATGAGGATTATTTTCTGCATTTCACCTATTTCACATATTCCAGTTTGTTTATTTCTAATCATGCTGACCTTGTATATTACATAGTGTTGGCTCTGTGACAAATTGTTTATGTTTCTAACATTAGATTCTTCATGTTGATGGCAGTACTGCAGTAGAGTTGGAGCAGACCTCTTGATGAAGAGCATCTCCAATGTGCTATGAACCATCTGACTAGAAAGTAAAACCTCAAACATACATTACCATTTATTACATTTTTAATATATATATATTTTTTGTATATATCAATTAAATATCCTTTTTAATCTTGTATGTCCTACAAGGACATCTTGTTTAACTCATTGAGGACACTTGGTATACAGCAACCTACAGAGGGGCCCAACATAACGAGAAAACAAGACACAGATAATAATAATAACAACAACAACAACAACAAAAAGTACTGAGCACTGTGAATGTAAGAGAGAGACTCATTTTATATTTATAACAATCATTGTTGATGTTAAAATTGTATTTCAGGGCAGTTTGTGAAGACAGATAAAGAAGAGATGCTGTGTCAACCTGGACAGAAGTCAGTTTCAGATCCACCTTCCACACCAGACTTCTAATATGGATTGCTGTCTACTAGCATATTATTTGTTCTCCTCAGAATTTACTGCATGCAGACATTACTCAGGAACATGAACACGAATACTGCAAGAATAGGGAATGTGTCATATTTCAGATATGAAGGTTAATTGCTCTTAAGCATTAAAAAAAATATTTTTACTGTTTTTTTTTCCCAAAGCACCTATAAGCCAATTCACACTGGATCTCACGAGTCAGAGTTGAAAACCCCTGGTTTAGATGATTCACTTCCTTACAACCGCGTTTCTTTTTGGGGTTGTACTGAATTCTGTGACCCACCAATTTTTGTGAACCTCAGCACTGCAGTGAGCTCATCTGACCTACTACTAAACCTGACCCTCTAGTCCTACCATTTTTTTTGCTGTATTGATTACCATTTGTATAACCATAGTTAAAACTATGTTTTTGTAGCAAAACCATTTTTAATTTGTGGTTACCATAAAATTGCTATGTGTATATATATATATTAAATGTTTATAAACTACCCTCAGCACTAGAGTCATATAATTTGGTGGGTCACAGAATTCAGCAACTGAATGAATCAGCACTAAAAGAATGGTTTTCTAACGAAGTCATTAAGACGGTCTCTTGCTGCCACCTAGTGGCATAACAATGTAACTTACAGTTAAAACACTGATTAATCGCTACCTACATACATTTTTCAAAATCTCAGGTATTCCAGTATTATAAAATATTATTAATTGAACAACAATAGCCATTATAAACTGTATGTATTATTATTTGAACAAGTTCTAAATTGGATGCCATATACCTGTAATTTGTGCTAATAAATCTCTAACAATATAATCATTAGTTTTAGTGCAAACGAGTAATAAGATTGCAGTGTGATTATTATTATAACTGCAATAAAATAATTTGTAACTAGCTGAAACTGAATACATTTTACAAATGAACTGTTGCTTTTTTCTGTTAAAACATGCATTGAAATTTCTTGGACTTTGTACTCATATTCAAATTTGCCAGTCATTGCATAATTTTCATATGTTGTACTTTATTTGAAACCATTATGCTTTATTGGTATATATTCATGCATTTGTCTTGTTTATTGGGTTATTTATTTATTTTTGTGAACTACCCCACATCACTTTACTTTTTATATTTTGTGAATAAATGAGTGATAATTTTTGTGTAGTATAAATTATTAGGCCTACATATGTTAACATAGGCTTATAAAACCGAGGAGGTCAGCAATGAGACAAGGTGAGGTGAAATGTAAATAAGTGCATTTAATAGGATCAATAGTCAGATTTAACACTGTAAAGAAAACATTTTGATGGCAGCATGTGAAGTACCAGTTTGGACGTGGTAGGTACGTTATAAATACGTTTTTTCACAATGTTGCAAAAACGTTTTTACGTCTCCTTCCAACATTACAAAAACGTTTTTGCAACGTTGTGAAAAAACGTATTTATAACGTTTAAAAAACCAGACATTTGTCGTATTAAATACGTCAGAAAAAAACGTTATTACAACCTTTTTACAACGTGAAAAAACGTTTTTACAACGTTGTTGTGTTTGCTGGGCAGTCATTTGTGATCCTCAACATTTGCTGTATTAAGACTTGCAGGCGAAGGAAAAAGGATGGGAGGAAGTTGCAGTATCTCTTGGTGAAGATGGTTCTATTTATTTTATTAATACAATTAATATTAAAATACATATTTTTATGGAATACCTGTTTTATAAAAGCAAGCCCTGTGATGTTGTGGTTTAACTCTTAAAGTAAACCACAGCTTCACAGGACATATTGCTTTATTTACTAAATAGAACAAACTGAAAAGAGTCATTCATTTAATTACTCTAAATTCATATTGAATGTTATGTTATACAGCATTTGTATTAGCTTAGAATCTTTTTTTTTTTTTTCAAGTGCAATTTAAATGAGTAAATAGCCCTTGAACTGAAATAAAGTCAAGGGCTGTTAATGAATATAATGAATATATAGTTTATCTCACATTTTTGTTTCTAAAATCTTTTTTTTTTATTTATATATCTCTCTTAGGATGCAAAAATAGGAAACAAAGACAGAGGACTTATATTTTTAAATTCAAAATATTCTTGCTCACTCGAGTGTAATTTGAAAATGTAATGTTTGCGCAGGTCTGCTGTCACATTCTGAGCTTGAAAATGATTGAATGCCATTGTGTGGAAAAGACTGATCAAGACACATGAGGCTTTTTCACCAAACCCTAAAGTATGTGCTCAGAAAACTTTAAATACACAGCACAAGTCAAATGGGATCATGACATTTGTTTATGTTTTTGTTTGTTTGGGAATGCGCCTCCCGATCTAAACAAATACGCCAATGTTCGCGCAAATCATTTGTGATCCAGGTTCACTTACAGCAGAAGTGGATATAAGGTTTTTTCTTTATGAATCTTTGTAATCGCCCTTCCTAATAACATGCTAGTTAGCAGGTTTCGTGGCTAAATCCAGCTAAAGTAAACAGCTCATCACTCCACAGAGAGAAGGGAGGGGTGGGGCGGGGCGATCAGAGCTCACTAACATCGAAAACTAGATTGACCAGAACAGGGTGAAAATGCAGCAGCTAGAGTTTTTACTAGAACGAGGAAGTATGACCATTAGCCAGATTCTGCCAACACTACACTAGCTCCCTATTAAACATCATACAGATTTTAAAGTCTTGCTAATTACTTATAAAGCCATAAATGTATAAATTTATAAATCCAGTTGGTATCCAGATCAGATGGTCACTGCAATCACCCGGATCCAGTCCATATCCAGTTCAGATGGTGGATCAGCACCTAGAGATGACCTTTACAGCCCTGATTGTCAGAGTAGGCCATATCAACTAGAGCAGTGGTTCTCAAATCCAGTCCTTGGGGCCAATCACGGTGCACATTTTGTATGTTTCTGAATCCTAATGAGCTGATGATCTGAATCAGGTGCATTAAATGAGGGACATAAAATGTGCATGTGCAGAGCAGTGGGCCCCAAGGACTGGAGTTGAGAACCACTGAACTAGAGGAGCCCTAGAGACAGTTCCCTTTCGAAGACCTCAGCCATCTGCAGAGACCACAGGAACCAGATGAGTCCTTTGCACAATCAAGTTTGAGTTAAAGTCAATCAACTAAGCCTGGTTTCTCCCAAGGTTTATTCTCCATTTCTGTCACCTATGGAGTTTTGGTTCCTTGCCACTTTTCCTTGCCTAGTTGGGTACACTTGATTTTTGGCAATATTGTCAATATGATTGCACATATACTGTTTGAACTGAGCTAAGCTGGATGATGATGATCAATGATGAACTGACTTTAGCTTAAAAATTGAGTATTTTCTATCACAGGGTTTCTGCAGGTTTATGAGGGTAAATTTAAGACTTTTTAAGGACCTTTTTAAGACCAACTAAAGAATTTGTGAACTAAATTGAAGGAAAAGTAGAGTTCCAAGTAGAGTTCGAGTTTTACTTTCACTTTAAAATTAGCAGCAATTCAGAATTTAGCAATTGTTTTTTTTTTTTAGTTTGAGTTTTCCCTCTTTCTCTCGCCTTCGGTAAAAGCGCCATGCACATTTTAATTTCATTTTCAAATTAGCGTAAATTCTGCATCATGTAGTTGTTTGGTTTTAGCTTGTTTCAGTTTTCCCTCTTTTCTTCACTTTCCTTCGGGTTTAAGTAGCTTGTAAAAGCGTTGTGTGCATTTTAATTTCACTTTTAAATTAGCAGCATTAAGGAATGTTTTATAACAAAACTAATAATAATCACCATGTTATATGCCTAATATAGGCAAGGCAAGGCACGGAAAGTTTATTTATATAGCACATTTCAAACACAATGGTAATTCAAAGTGCTTTACACAAAAGGAAGTAAAATATAAAAATAATAATCGCAACAATAAAACAAGAAATTTTAAAACTTTTAAAATGATTTAAACATTGATTTAAAATACATAAAAACAATTAAAAATAGGAAATAATTATACATAGTGCAGTCAGTTCGGACATATCACAGTGCTCATGCAGTAAATGCACAGCTAAACAGATGTGTTTGAGTCTAGATTTAAATGTAGCTAATGTTTTAGCACATTTTATCTCTTCTAGAAGCAGATTCCAACTGCAGGCAGCATAATAGCTAAAAGCAGATTCCCCTTGTTTGGTGTGAACCGTTGGTATTTCAATTTGACTCGATCCTAATGATCTCAGTGGTCCGTTAGGTTTATATTCAGTGAGCATATCTGCAATGTATTTAGGTCCTAGGCCATTGAGTGATTTATAAACGGGTAAAAGTACTTTAAAATCAATTCTAAATAAAACTGGAAGCCAGTGTAAGGATCTAAGGCTTGGTGTGATATGCTTAGGTTTTTGAGGAAAGCATTTCAGGATTTTTCTCCATAGAATGGACTTCATTGGTGCCCCGATTTTGAACTTCCAAAATGTAGTTTAAATGCAGCTTCAAAGGGCTCTAAATGATCCCAGCCGAGGAAGAAGGGTCTTATCTAGTGAAACAATCTGTCTTTTGCCATCTTTTATTCGAAAAATACAAATGTGTATACTTTTTAAGCACAAAAAAAGCTCATGTAGCACAGGCTCTGGGATGTGCATCCACAATGCTACGAATTAGTAATGGGTCGTTCTTGAACAATTCTTTCATTTTGAACAAATCTTTAATGTGACTCAGAAAGAACGAGTCGTCTCGGGGAGTGATATTATGTTCTGTACTGGAATTAGTTCACCTTTTTCGAGTCCTCGGGTTTTTCAAGTCGTTCGTTTATCTTATGGAGCTGTCACGTGATGAATAAACGACTCAAACATGAAAATTGTTCAGATAAGAGGTGAGGTGAGCTAATCATAGACTAAAGACCCAGGCAAATAATTAATCTTTTCTGTTTCTTATAGCATTATAGTTTTTATAGTGTGATCAACATTTGTGTAAGCAGTAGATGTGTTAGGGAAGTAACACGTAACATTTCAATTATATTTTTTTTATTATAATGAACGAAATGACTGGAAAAAAGAATTGTTCACTTTGCTGAATGAGACTCAAAGCTCCAAGTCGGAAAAATGATCCGAATTTCCCATCACTACTACGAATCACGTGTAAGTTCATCGTCTGTGTACTGAGTATGGCGAAAAACTCTCAGTATGGTGAAAAACTCATCTTATTTTCTCCTACAACTTGAGAGGAGGACATTGTTTACAAACTTACTTGCACTTTCCTAGACCTTAGACATAAGACCCTTCTTCCTCGGCTAGGATCATTTAGAGCCCTTTGAAGCTGCATTTAAACCAACTTTTTTGGAAGTTAAAAATCGGGGCACCAATAAAGTCCATTATATGGAGAAAAATCCTGAAATGCTTTCCTCAAAAACTATAATTTCTTCACGACTAAAGACAGAAAGACATGAGGGGGTGAGTAAATTATTTGTGAATTGTTTTTCTGGAAGTGGACTTCTCCTTTAGCTAAAGAATGTTTTGGCACATCCAACTGTTAATTTCATCAATGCATTGGCAGAGGGAGTCAATGGGGCTGTAGTCATTTGACAATAAGTCTTGGTAAATTTGGGTATCATCAGTATAGCTGTGATAGGCAATTTGGTTCTTTCTCATTATTTGACTTAGTGGGAGCATATACAGGCTAAACAAGAGCGGTGCAACAATTGAGCCTTGAGGGACTCCGCATGTCATGGACGTCCACTTAGACTGATGCTCTCCTATACTCACATGATAACCTCTCCCTTCTAAGTACCTGAACCATTTGAGAGCCATCTTAGAAAGCCCGACCCAGTTTTCCAGTCTCTCTAGAAGAATGTTATGATCGAGAGTGTCAAACGCAGCACTAAGATCTAGTAGTACCAGCACTGATATTTTGCCAGAATCAGAATTTAAGCGAATATCATTTATTATCTTAACAAGCGCTGTCTCTGTACTGTGATGTGGTCGGAAACCAGATTGAAAATTGTCCAGGTATCCATTTAAGTTTAAGTAGTTGTTCAACTGATTGAAAACTTCTAAGAGATCTGTTTCTAAACAGTTGAACACACTTTTGAAAAAAGATGTGGGAGGTGTGTCAAGGTTGCAGGTTGAGGATTTAAGGTGCTGTACTATTTCTTCCGAAGTTTTGCTATCAGTTGCTTCAAAAACAGACATAGTGACTTCTTTTTGAAATTGCAGTTGAATCTGTGTGACCTCTGCATAACTTGAGGATGTGCTAATCACCTTTCTGATATTATTGATCTTTTTGGAACAGAAGGCAAACTCATTGCATTTGCTGTCGGAGAGCATTTCACTGGGAATCTGACTTGGGGGGTTTGTTAGTCTCTCAACGGTAGCAAAAAGAGTGCGAGTGTTGTTTAGGTTACTGTTTATAGGGTTTGAGAAGAACTTCTGTCTTGCTGTGGCTAGTTCCACATTGAAAGCATGAAGGCTGTCTTTATAGATGCTATAGTGAATTTCAAGTTTCGTCTTCCGCCACATCCGCTCAGCTTGTCTGCATTGTCTTTTCATACTCTGTACTGCTGTTGATTTTCTTCAACATGATTTTTGTCTGCCAGTCGTCTTACTGACTTTCACTGGTGCAATGTCATCAATGACATTATTAACTTTTGAGTTAAAGGACTCCAGGAGTCGGATCTAGATTCAGTGGTAGCAGAGATCAATATATCAAAGAAAATACAGAAGTGATCAGATAGTGACTTTTAAATGATTTTTATTACTATAAAAAATTTAAATGACAAGTTCTTCTTTGAGTGACTGACAGATGAAGCAGCACATACCACCATCTACCGCATAGTTTAATGAGCGACCTAAACCATGTAGCACAGAAATTCTGCTTTCGCTTCACTTAAAAATGAAACACATGAGGAAACAATCCCTCATTAATGCCATGATCATATGAATTTAAGACTTGCTGCTCTGAATTAAGTCCTTTTCAAGGCCTTAATTCACAGAAAAAATACAAACTATTGTCCTGTTTTATACTGTAAAGCTGCGATGACAATCTGTATTTTATAGTGCACTATACAAATAAAGGTGCCTTGCCTTGATGTATTTTAGCTTGTCTTTTTAATGTCAAGTTGAAACTGTCTGTTCTCTGATTTTTCTGTAAATGTATAAAGAAAATTGAGTGGGAGCATTTTACCCTAACCTGTGGGGCAAAATACCCCTTTGGTACAAATTTAATTTTTGTTAAAAATCTAATAACATGAAAAAGAAGTTTTTCAGACTTGGTTTATCATTTATGCCATGTTCACTAAAATCTGAAATAACTATTCTATTTACATTTTTTATTTACAACTTATTGCAAACATACCTTTATTTTGTGATGTGCAGTAGATCAGACCACACAGAAGAAGTGCAGATCCAGATGCAGCGACACAAAGAATCAACACCATTATGTGCAAAACAGAAAAACCTGTGAGACATGGACACAACCAGTGTGAGAACTGGACTTTTACAACTATGTAATCATACTACAGGCCAACAAAAAATAGTTACAATTTAAGACAACCACATATTCCTAAACAAACATCTGTTTGACACCTTATTATTAATTTCCCATTGAAATATGTAATCTGAAGATAAAGTCATATGATAAAAATGAGAGAAACATTTTTTCAATACATGAAACATGAAATATATAATTATGACAATATATTTTCTGTTTTTGTTTTATGCAGCTCATGGTATTTTTTAGAAGTGTAAAGGATGTTTATGACAAATGATAAGGTAGCATTATTAAACATATTATTATTTATTATTATTAAACAAAGAGTGCATGTCTGCCTTTTACATACACACAAAAATCACTTTAGATCTCAATCAGAAGTTATTACAAGAACTCAGTGTTGATGTTGCAGGGCAGGGCCACGGTGGGGGATTTTAAAATAAAATCCTAATAGTATTAAACAGCCCAAACTCTTTTAGATAAACATACAAATGAATGAAGACATGAGTTATATGCAAACCAATATATATTTGTGCTTGCTGCTCAAGGAGTAGGCTTAATCTAGAAGGTAATTAATGGTGTTAAAAAATGGAGAGAGAGAGAGAGAGCGTCATGGTCAGAATTATATTGGCTGCAGAAGAAAATCTGATCAGAAGAAAGTTGTGAAAATAAATCTGCATTGTTTATCCTCATGATTTTTCAAATAAAATATTAATTAAAAAAAAAATCCCAATCCAGCTTTTCATCAAAAACCCATAATAAAAAAGATTATGTTTTTTTCTCTAACACACATTGTCCTCCATGCCACAACTCTGGACTGCCTCTGAGTGAATTGAGACGCTTCAAACAGAATGAGTGAGCGGTGCATACGCTGCCCTATTTATACCCGGATCTCCCGGGCGTGGCCAGCTATGCAAATTCTGCACACCCAATTTCATTGGCCTTTTTTCAAACTATCAGAGGTGTTTGGGCTCCCAAGAACGACCCCTAGTGTCGCACACTTGACACAACTCGGAGTGTACGACAGATAGGGAACTTAAAACTTCTATGTATTGTAACGCTTATCCTCTTCCGCCATGAGGTGGCGACAACTGCTCGTTCAGAAAAAAAGTTTGTCACTGAATCATTCATTCAGGAGATTTCAATAGTCAAACAAGTCTTACCCTGCATCTCAATGTGCATACTATCCACCATATATAAATAGTATTGAAAATTACTGCTATTACATAGAATTTAGGATGGATAGTATGCACATCGGGATGCAGGCTTAATGAATTGAGACACTGACTTTGTTTTGATTTTGTTTAAATGAATATATGTTTTTAAAAGACTTAAGCAATGAACAGTTTGTCAGAACCACTAGTAAATTATGTTATTTTGTTTAGTTTTCTAATCTTTTTTCTTCAGAATCATGAGAGAATCATGTCTCCAGTTTACATCGACTTAGCTCAGCTTCTTCAGCCATCCCTCATTCTGAACTCGTCAACTATTTCTCCATCATCCACGACATGGCAGTCCACTTCGGTGGGACTAGCTTTTACAATTATCATGTTCTGTTTGCTACCCAAGCAGCAGGGCACCTTCTTCAGTTTAACAAAAGAACATACTGGGGCTCTCTCATCTCCGAACTCTACTGCAGAGTTTACGTAGCGCAGTGATCAATTTCGTGCAAACTTTGTAGAGCCCCGTCTTCCAGCGTCAGCTTGCTCCATTATCACCCCCTTCAAACTTAACCAACTACCACTCGCAAGACATCTGTATTCAGCTGCTCATCTGCAGCAGCACCCTCTCTTCCCATCATCTAAAAGCCAGCAGGCCCCTCAGGAAACAGATAAATAGGCATCAAATATTGTACCAGGGAGGAAGGATGGTGTGCAATAATTTCAACCATTTAAGCTGCAGCCTTTCCAACTCCAGGCTTCTACATTCCTAATCCTTCTGCAGTGAAGCCCATGCAAGAAACTCCTGCCCCCAGAAATTCTATAACACCAGCAGAATGACTAACAAAGCATATCAGCACCTCAATTAAGGTAAAGGCCCTAGCCACTACGCTAAAAATTCATTCCACAAAAGGTTTCCACCCAGGCATAGACATAATTCCTGATACCTCCTATACATTGCATAGTCTCCAGTCCCCCACGCAGAACCCAACATAGTCAATATGCTATTAGTGGAAGAAGTTAAAGAAGGATTCATGATCGGCCCCTTTAATAAACCACCATTACCTGTCACACACATCAGCCTCATAGGAATCACCACCCGCAAATACTCTAATAATTGATTTTTCTTTTCCCCAGGCACTAACACTCCAAGCATTATCAACATCATCCCAGCTCCAGATTAGATTTTTTTTCAGAAGCGCTATGCTGGATTCTACTTAATAATTACAGACTCGCTTATGTCATCCACCTCCTCGACAACTTTCTAGTAGTTACACCTCCATCAGCACCACCACGATCAGGGCTCTCCACCCTTACTAAAGTCTTAACTGATCATGGTGTCAACTATCAGAGGAGAAAATCTCTGGGCCTAGCACCTCCTTCGAGTTTTTATGCATCACCCTTGACTTAATTTCCTTCCAAGAATCTCTGCCTGTCAAAAAAATCTATTGCATCACACTGCTTCTCTAACTTCCTACTGGCAGACAGTGGCACAAAGTGACAACTACTAGCCCTTTTAGCCCACTTCAATTACTCCATCTGAATAATCCCTCAAAGAAAATTGTTCTTGTCAAATCTCCTGTCAAAAGCCATTTTGGTAGTCACCAAGAGGTGAGGACGATACCCATCTCATCTCTCCAGAGCCACATTAGACGATGCATGCAAAATGGAAAAGTGCCAACAATTTCTATCATCCTGAAACGTCATCTCATTTTTCTACATTGAATATCTAACCAACCCCGACGACATACAACTGTATGATGCTACACCCTCCATTAGAGCTGTAATCGGGCCTTAAAAGTTAGGCCCGACAGGCCCGAGCCCGACAAGTATATTTTGAATGACAGTTTTTTAAAAGCCCGAACCCGTTTACAGCCCGACATTATTCAAATGTGCGGAAACACACAGCTCTTTTGCCTTTTGTCAAGAAGAAGTAATTTATACATGTTTTAACATAATTTATTAATGACTAAAGTAGGCTGTAGGCCACTTGGAAGTTGGAACAAAGAAATAAAATAAGTCCTCTGTAACATCGTAACATCTTAGCACTCAAAATAGGCGTACACTCAGCCTATAAATAGGCCAACGCGCCAATAAAAATGACTCTTTCTTAAATGAAATTAAATTAAGATAAGTTCTAAATTAAGATGGGGTTTTGGCAATAATAAAATTAAGATAAAGGCTCCGCGGGATTTGCTTAGCCACCTCTCTCCAAAATCCGGCCTCAACATGACGGTGAATAGCATCTGAAATGTAACAAGAGAATAATGCCAACATTAGCCTATATACTCTGTCTACATTATGCATTTAAGGCTCAATTATTATTTAGTTATAATTAAAAAACCTTTACTCACCAAGATTAGGCTACATATTTTTGTGGAGGAAAATTATTGAATCCACTGTAGTTTCAGCGCGGTCCTGCGCTCACTAATGGTGCGTCCAGCAGCACCGAACACCCTTTCACTGCTGCTGCGACTGGCCGGGATGCATTGTACTGATCTGGCTAATTTTGCCAAAACGTAATCACCAGAGGCAAGCCTCCGTTTCACCTCCTCAGCAACCATTTTCGCATCTTTCTCACGCTAATCGGAAGGCATCACATGACCACTCATTTACCGTGCAAGCCGGAGCGCAAGTCCGAGCCCATGTAAAATTATATAAATTAAGCCCGAGCCCGACCGAACCCGTCGGGTTTTATCGGGTTCGGGCAAAGATCTTCAGCTCTACCCTCCATAGGCTTTGGTGGCTACTACAGAGGATGCTGGGTCTAAATAGCCCACAGAGTTTACCTCTCTCTCCCATTATCATAGCTTCCATCCTTTTGGGGTAAGAGTGGTCCAGGAAATCAATACTCATTCACTCAGACAACACAGCCGTAGTAGAAATCATTAACAAAGGCAGATCACGTTTAACAGTATTCATGCCATTCACTCACAAACTTACACTCATTTCTACAAAATACCTGTTCCTTCTCAGAACAGCTCACATACCAGAACACCAAAGCCGTAACTCCAGTTCAACCATTTAACAACCATCTTCAGTTAACCCCGCTGAAGTCTTTCCAATGCTTTCCAAGAAGTGATTCTCAACAGTCTCGCACTGAGCACTCTCAGCATACTTAACCAGAAGGAACTGCTTCGAAGTTTATCACACCCACTATCAGCTTTCTTTTCCATCAACAGATGTTCCATCCATCTGCAACTTCATCACTCATGCTCATTCCCTCCTAAAATTATGCACCTGATCCATCCAAACACAGGAAACGTTGTCAGGAATCAATTTCTATAACATCTGGCGACAAATGTCAGTCCATCTCCCATTCTCATATTTCCATGCTCATCAAAGATCTGTGAAAATAAGAACCTTCTCCTATCAGCAAACGTCTTCCACTTACTACCGACTTACTCAGTGCCTTATCTTATCGCTACAATCTTATTGCTACAGTCAGGTTATCCAAATTCTGTCATCGACCAAACCTTAGAGTCTATCTTCCTGCTCTCATTTTCGGCTTTCTCTGAACTTGCTACAACTTCCACCTTCGATCCATCCATCCATCCCTGCATTTCTGACATCACCATACACTCACCAGATGCCCTCATATATACACTTAGGAGAAGTAAAATGGATAAATTAGGAGAATTGTTCCCTATACACATCTTCCATCTAAATTCCTTTCTCAGCTCATCTGAACTTATTTTAAAGTATATTCGCTCCAGAAACACTGCCCAATCATCTCTCCAAGATCTGCCTTTCGTGACAGAAACTGGAAAATTGGCCACTAGGTTCTGGTTCAGCAAACATTTCAACCAAATTCTCAGCATCTCCGGTAGATCTCCAGAACACTATTCGATACATTGGGACCTGGTGATCGCTGTGGGTGGTAACTGAAGTGACTGAGGTGACAGAGACTCCCTGGCAGAGGTGACATTATGACACCAAAAACTATGTGACTTTATTAACTCATTTACATTTTAAATATTGTTAGGCAAGTGAACACACAACATAGTGTTCACTGTACAAATATGGATTTAGCCCTTATTAAAGTTATTCAGTTTACAAGTGCAAAAAAAAGTGATGTTTTCAAACATAAAATGTTGAATATTCATTTTGGAAATTATTAAGAATGAAAAGGCACTTTAAATGTGAAATTAAAACCACCAGTAGGTGGCATACAGGGGCATTTTACCCCGATTTTGAAATTTGGAGGTATTCTAAATGCATTTTAATAGACTATCCAGTGCTTGAAGTGGGCCGGTATGCACCGATACACTGTACTGGCACTTCTGTATTTTAGCCTTTTGCATACTGACACTTTTTTGTGCGTACTGGCACTTCTGACATGTTGCCAGTACTCAAAGTCAAAGTGTGGGGTGATTAGAAATGGCACTAATTAAATCACACTACCAGGAGGAGTCATCTCATGTCAACAATTCCTGTGAATAGATGCAAGCAGAGTTGGTCTACCTCTGGGGTTGTCACCCTATCTCATGAAAGTACGTGGTGTAGATGCGTATAATATGCATGCAAAAACTGCGTTTTATATGCACAACAAACACATGTATATCATATTCAATTTCTTCATATGAATAACATGCCAAATAGAAACAGAAAATCATGCTATTTATACACATTTTCATGAGAACGGACTCTCGGATCAGAGCATTATAACAATACCTTAAAATGAAAAGAAGTAGGTTTTTGCGATCACATAATTTTAAACCGGTGAACTCCTGGAAAGTTCAAGGGTTCAGTAAGTGAAAGCATTCAAACTGAAAGTTCAAAATAGCACTAATACAGACAATAATGACTTGCATTCAGACCCTGGTAAATTATTATTTTCAGTGTGCATTTTATTACAGTTTATTTTATTAAAGCAGGAGTGTTTTATTGTGAATGCTGGCTGAAGGAGTTTTAGATTATGTGGTGGTCAGAGGTGTAGCGATTCTGAATAGATCCATTATTATTAACAGTCAGGACTTGCTTATTTGTATTGAAAACATGTATTTAATTATTGATTCATTGTGTGACTATATATACATTGTGAATTGTGAAAATTAAAAAGTACTTATTTATTTATTTTTATGGGTTGTTAATTGGGGCGTGGAGTACCTGCACTTCTTTTTTGTCCACTTCAAGCACTTACTAAATCACGCAGTGAAAGCATCCACTCTAAATATGCAAGCACAGAACTTTAACATACTACTTCATCAAATAGTGTATGCATGCACTCAGTGGGTGTTTTTGTTTGCTTTTTCTAAAGTGAGGGAAATATTAGATAATGTCAGATTGTTAAAACTACAGTTAGCCTACAATATTATCATAGACAATATATCACACACGTGGCCCAATCAGCAAGTGACAGTTCATCGGGCAGTCCTTATTATCATTCCCTGCATTAGACTGTTAGTCTAATATGGCTCACTGACTATCAGGTTAACTGTAATTTGAGGTTTACCTGAATATAGGAGGGTAAATAAAATGCTCTTGGACTTTATAGGGTGTAAATGTAGCATCATGTACATGCAACAGGCTTAGGTTACTGATCCTACTATACAGAAATATAATCTTTACAGTTGTGTTTGTTACCCAAGTATCAATTAGTTTCAGAACAATAAAAATAGGAGATTACTAAGATAAAGTGAGTAGTGGCTGATCATGTAATCAGTGACCATATTCATCTGTCACTCACCCAGCTGTACCATTACTACAGTTGCATTGGCTGAGGCTTCTCCAGCAAACACTTGACACATGTAAACTCCTTTATCCTCAGTTCTGACGCTCTTCAGATGGACAGAGAAGTTTCCTTTGGGAATTTCAGCAGTAAAAAACTCAACTCTGTCTCTGTATCGCTTGTCTGATGAATCTGAAAAAGTCTTATTGTTTTGGTAGAGCAGAACCAGAATGTGTTCTTCATCTTCATCAGTTTTCTTCCATGAAACCTCTTCAATGTCTTCAGGTTTGATGTGAGAGTTTACAGAGCAATTCAGAGTGACATCTTGACCCACAGACACAGATATGGACTGATCTGATCCTGAGACCAGCAAGCGCTCTGAAAGAACAAACGGTGTAAATACCACAGCAAAAATATTTCCAGAGATCAATTTGAGCTCAGACTCACCAACATGTTTTATTTGAACCTCAATCTCTCCAGACTCCAGCTGACAGTGAACTTTACATGTGTATACTCCTTCATCTTCAGCTCTCAAATTGTCCAGACGGAGGGAGAAGTTTCCATCTTTAATGTGCTCAGTAAAAAAATGAGCTCTATCCTGATAATCCTGATGCTGGGCTTCTGCTCGACTGTCATTGTCTTCAAACAGATGAACTAAAGTCTCTGAGTCTGTTCTTCTCCATTCCACTTCTAGTCCATCTACTGATAAAAGTTCATCAACATAACAGGGCAAAACCACTGAAGTTCCCAGTGGAGCGACCAGAGGACCAGAAGGACCATGCACAGCCAACCCTGAAATGAAGAAGAAACAGAAAGAAGTGATATAAAAGTTGTTTTGAAGTTTCTTGGTGTAAAATTGGACTCGAAATTGGAATGCCCTAAGAGCAATGTTTTTTGGGGGGCTGATTCAGCATGTAGACTCTGCGTCAGAAACTCTGAACTCTGACTGGCTGTTCAGCTTAGTGAAGGACTAAGTGCACAAGAATAATAGCAAAACAGAAACAAAGTCAGGATGGCACAGACAGAAGGGTGTACTAATTTTACGCCCATCTCACCTGCATGTTCCTGGGGTGAATATTTTAGTAATTACATGAGCCGAGTAGAAAACAGATGATGACAGCATGATCAAAACTATAAGCATGTGCTGCTTTATTTATGGTTTGTGTATCTTCAGGCTTCAGTGCCAGTTTTCCTCTTATATTTCTGCAAAATAGACGGTTTTCTCATTTACTTGCAGTGGGCTTGCTTTCCCATATATACAGTGATTATGACTCTGCACTCACTCAGATATTTGTTGCATATGTGTATGATAACACAGATACGCACATGTACGTCTGCACACGTACATCTGCAAGATGCCTATGAAAGACCAATTGGTCTGGAAAGCATCTGCTGTGTACAAACATCTGACAAATGTCTGCAAGATATTAGTTTTACATATATTCTAAATCAGGGGTGCTCAAACTCAGTCCTATAGGGCCGGTGTCCTGCAGAGTTTAGCTCCAACCCCAATTATACATACCTAAACCAGCTAATCAAGCTTTTACTAGGCATACTAGTATGACAGGTGTGTTGAGGCAAGTTGGAGCTAAACTCTGCAGAATACTGGCCCTTCAGGACCGAGTTTGGTCACCCCTGTTCTAAATCATACACATATTAAAAACATCTTATAGACGTCTACGTCTTAGAGGGGTGTTAGGCACCCTAGAAACATCATTTTTGTGTGTTCAAGTGCAGCTTTTTTGCTGCAATGCAAGGCAACAACACAGTCAGCTTTCATCAGCACTAGTTATTTATCATCATTTTGGTGTTTCTCTATACTTAAGCAGGTAAAATCAGGTCACCAGGAAATGTAACCTAAAAAGAAACAAATAGCACCACAGCTTGGCAAATCTCTATTTCCTTGTTTATAGTAATCAAATTGCCATCTCCCAAGTAGATCAACAATGAAAGTTCAACTGCTGAAACATAATGATACTTTGTGATACTTTCACTGTGTGCTTCAAATAATACATTTAAAAATATAATTTAAAAAGTTGAATACACAAACTTATGCAAAAGCCTTTAGCCATGAGTATTTAAGATCATAAGCTACATAAATTCAGTCAAATGTTTCCAAACCCTTAAATGACACTGTAAAATTGCATAGATTTAAATACGACATTATTAATGATTAATCACATTAAAGAGAAGATTTGATGAATTAAAGAGAAAAAAATCACCTTAAAGAGAAAAAAAAGGCATAATAGAAAAGAAAATCAATGTACATACCACCAGATATAACTGCAATTACAGACACAAAAGTGAACATAAACAGGTCCATTATTACTTGAAAATGTCTTCATCTGTCAGAGTAAAGTTCTATAAGAAAGCAATCTGGTGCATGAAGACTAATTTAAACCTGTTTTATTTCCTTCCTTCTGACTCCTTTCAAAAGGCAGCTAATCCAGCTAAACCAGTTCTATGAAATATGTAATCTGAAAGTGCATTCCATTATTAACAGATGAAAAAATGAACGTGAGTTGAAGTGTCGAAACCTTCTCCTGGAGGGTCACTGTAGCCTTAAAGCCGACAAAAAGCAACAATGAGCATTATTTCTCAAGGGAAAAAGGTACAGTCCATATAACACATATTGGACTGTAGTGGGGCATGTAGTCAGCGAGAAATTTTCAGAACTCACAATGAGTACCTGGTTATGAGCAAGACTACAGATAGCATCAAAAGAGTAACAATTTGATGAATAATTTGTGCTCAGACCAAGAAGAACTATACATAACAACATTGTCCACATAAGCCTCACACCCTGTCAACCCAGACAACATGAGATTGGCTACCCGCGGAACTGTAGCAGAAGCATCTCATTCTCCAAAAGGCATTGACTGTGTGCTGCAAGTGCCAGATGTAACAAAAGATAGCTCTTTAGCACGAGATGTCATTAGCACTTGCCAATAACTCTTCCGATTTTTTTTCCAAAAAATGTGCAAAAATGGTAAGTTATTGTGTTTACTCACTAAAATACATGGAGAGCTCCAAAAACTGAAACCGTAATAATCCACGTCTTTCTGAATATTTTCCTTTTTATACTTGATATGCATGTTGTTTTACTGGTTGAGCTATACGGACATCAAGTTCAGTATAAAAATCAGAAAAGAGAAAGAAAAATGGGCTTACCAGCTTAATTATATTGACTGTCTCTGACTCAGACAAATGAGACAAATGGGGGGCCAAATTATTAAGAACTCCAGAATGAAGTCACTTTGATCTCCTCCAGATTGTCAGTCATCTCTACATATGCTTTATGCTTTTAAGTAGTCACATGATTTTAGGTTTGTTGGACATAAAGTTTGAATCCTAAATTCATGCTTATAAAATAGATTTAGTAGTAAATGATCTCAGAGGATAAGCCACAGGATATAGATTGACACCAGCCTTTGATCATGGTAGAGGACTAACACAATCGATAATCAAATGTT
The DNA here is from genome assembly GCF_022985175.1 of Labeo rohita. Lineage (NCBI taxonomy): Eukaryota > Metazoa > Chordata > Actinopteri > Cypriniformes > Cyprinidae > Labeo > Labeo rohita. The sequence continues at coordinate 768,450 of NW_026129568.1, read as the reverse complement.
CAAGAAAAAAAAGGAGTGGTAACTACTGTCTGTAAAGGAGCTAGCAGAACTTTTTGGTTTGCCCTTTTGGTCATTTGACAAGTACGGCAGTAATGTATATAAGACCCATTCATTCAGAGGAGAGATATGATTGGTCAGTTTTTGTGTCATTTAAAATTACTCTCCCACTGATTTACTATTGCTTGGCCCTCTGTAATTTCATAGCTGTGCCACCAATCACAGAGGAAACATACACAGAGGAAATGCTTGTGGAAACATTCAAATAAGTAAGAAAATTGGCATTGTTCTTTTAACATATTCAAATGTATACAAACAAAAAAGGCAGATTTGAAGCCTTTATTTCCACATAAATTGTATTTTATTTAGATGCTGATTGTCAAATTATGATTAAATAAAATTAGAAATTACTTATTAAAAAATTAGAAACATTATATATGTTTCTAAATGCCTCTAAATCCATCTGACATATTTCTTTAAAATGAGCATTTCTTTCTGACTACTTTGTATAGGTTTCTATGTACGTACTGGTACTTCTGATTAGGCTGAGACTGAAATTTAGCGAGTTTAAAGTAAAAGTATTTGATGGACATGTAATATGTGTCGAGAGCATTCACTCAGTATCATTATCTCATATTTGACCGAGATGGCTTTTAGCTGGTTTTGCATCTGAACTCTTCATATATATATATATATATACAGGGCCTAAACTATTGTATTACATATATATTTTATTGTTTGTATTCTGGTCCTGACAGTAATTAAATACTTGAAACCGCTTTCACAGCCATTTGCTGATGACTGGAAGTCATTTTGGAAGTCATTCAAACACTTCAAGCACCAGTCCAGAAATAGTTTTGGTTTGCACTTGACTGACAGCTGCATTACTTCTGCCTCTACCAATAATTAATGTATACAGTGAAGATTTTGCAGTTTTATTTTAACATTTATTACTTCATGAAATGTCTGTAGTCTATTTCTGCCTTAATATAGACCTTCCTAAAAAACTTTAAAAAACTAAAAAAAATCTATTTTTAAAAAATATTATTTCATTTGTATTTTTGATTAATATATGTATTAATACTTTTGTTTGTAAATAATACTTGGACTGTTTTCTTGCCTTGAGCTTGAGAATGTTTTACTTACATTAGTTGATTAGTTTTTTCTGTATTGAAATTATTATTATTTAAACATGGTGGCAGTTTCTGCTTAAAAGAAAAAATATTTTTTAACATCTTTGCAGCAAGAGTTTTTATGGGTCCAAAACCACCTGGGGTGTGCATGATTTTCTAGTAAGTCAGTGGCCCACCATCAATTATTCCTGTCATAATGTAATTTATTGTAATTAATGTAACTACAAATGCCTTCAAAAATAAAAAAAACAGGTGTGAGTTGACTGTGACTTATGGAAAGTATATGTAGGGTTTTATACACAGTAGGCGTGTTTCCATTACCTTTCAAGATGGGCAAATTTAAATTGCGAATTGAAAATACGCCTAATGGAAACACATCAGTTTCGCAAAAACTCCCATATATCGCAAAAAAAGGTTTTACGCTCACATGAGGTGTTTTTTCAGGCAATTCAAAAAAGGAATATTTCGCAAAACTGCAATGGAAACGGCTTTTCCCACATTTAGAGGTCACATGGCACATGTGAAAAAAAGTCATATGATCATTCTTCAATGTACTATAAACTCCAAGAAACACTTCATATGTAGCCGTTCTCAAGTATAAGGGGCTTTCCCTGATATTAATGCTCAGACTGTGTACGCTGCACACATCTGCGGCATGTAACAGCTGATGTTATGTTTATACCAGCAGCATCACACACGTTTCTGAAGCGGATCTCCACGCTGCTTCTGTAAAGATACACGCATACGCCTCTTTCGATTAAATAAAGTCAAAATCCGTCCAAATCCCACCAAAATCCTTGCCATGACTTATCGCGAGAGGAACAAATTACATTTTAGTCGCATAACATCGGTTAATGGAAACGTTGTCATTTCGCAATACTTTTTTATCGACATTTATATAAGGAGGTAGTGAAGGTTGTTTGTTCTTTTTTTTTTGTTCTTTTCTCTTTCTTTTTGTTTGTTCTTTTCTCTTTCTTTTAATTTTGGGGACATTTTGCGGATTTTGAACCTTGTAAAGAAGGATATAGCACTTCAAAGGAATGGCAGCAGATAAGCATTTACATTAAATACTGCCGGAGCTTCGTCAAGAACTGAACATATGATGCACCAATCAAGGAGTGTTCAATTCAATTCAATTCAATTCAAATTTATTTGTATAGTGCTTTTCACGATACATATCGTTGCAAAGCAGTTTTACACCAAATTGACATTTCTACAATATATGTAGTAGTAGCTTGATGTACATATGGTACAGATGTGTGGTAAAGATCAATTGAGTGTGTGCGACGAACAACCGTATAAGTCCAAAAAAACAAAAAATGAGATAACCATGTGACATTAATTGTATGTGTGAACTTTGTATACAGAAACAGTTTGGGGATGTTTTCGCGCGACCAAGAGTCCGCATTTTAAACGTTAAAATAGCGTCACGCGGAAAAACCGTTTATGTCCACAAAGAAGAATGGAGATGCCGCTTGCTGTCATGTCCGCTTCGGACATTAAAAGGCAAAACCTCGGCAAAAAAAAGAGAGCCGACATGACCAAATGGAAGGACAGAGTAAGGAAGGCTTTGAGGGATGCTGGAAAAACATATTTGACTCGAAGAGGAGAACAAAAACCAGGGAAAAATCCACCCAAACTGCTGAGTGGAAGAACCGTATATGTGATGTGATCTCTCTCTCTCTCTCTCTCTGAATGCGCTAAACACCGCATAAACAGTTAACCTATCAAAATAAACCACATACCATATATAATAAAGCTGTATTCTTTCATATTTCCCGCCAGTCCTGTGTAAAGTACGGCAAGCAGAGTTTATTTGTTTATATATTTATTTATATCGTGAGATGGCGGAGCGCGAGAACAGTTTGAAGTCGTATATACACAGGTGCGCTGCGCCAGCTTTTCTAAATAAACGACAAGGTGCACTATTGGAGCTATCTAAACATACAAGAAGTGATCAAAGATATCCTATCTGACTAACTTGTTACAGTTATATTTGCGTGTAGCTTAGCCTACTGGGCGTCTACTATAGATCAGTCATGAATAGGTCGAAATGAAAGTTGAGAAAATTATGATATATCTTGTATACCTTATGATATGTTGAATAATATTTAGCTATGATGTATGTCTGCATTGTATTTATTTATTTATTTATTGTTTTTTGTTAATAATTCATTGTTATTGCCTGTACTGTAAGAATGTCTATGTATTATACATTGTTCATACTGTATTTTCTGTTTTTAAATAATAATAATAATAATAATAATAATAATAATAATAATAATAAACTAGAAAGAAATGCTTAATATTAACCTGAAGTTTCTGTTACTGTATTAAAACTAAGATAAGGAATCAGATCTTTAGTGGTTTAAAGTGATATGATGAACTGGAGTTATACTGTTATTCCACACTAACTGGACATATACCGTTCTTCCACATTTCAGAAATATAAATCACAATAACTTTTGATTTTTAATACTGACACTGAAAAATGTTATCTCCTTAGAATTGAGAAGCTTTTGTTGTCTATTTTCAAGTAAAATAAAAATATATAATATAATGTTCCCAATCCAAATGAAAAAAATCTTATTACTCAAAATTTGAAAATATGGACTTGTATGGTTCTTCGTCTCAAGGCCTCAATTAATGACGTAATCAAACAGACAAAGAACACTATAAATTAGTAGCAGAATTCGGTAGTGCTGTATGTTTTCAGGGTTGGCATCATCTGAAGTCCTCTGTGGGGTTGGCATCATCTTTTCTTAAGTGTTCTGGATCCAGACTGGAGCTTGTGAATTCCTAGTTAACATGGGATGTCAATCCCATGGCAGGAACAGAGAACAAATAGGAACATAATTAGTGTAGCTGCTGTTCAAGCTAAGAAAGAAAAGATTTATTAAACCAGAGCTAAAAGATTAATAATGAACGTTTGATTGGATATAACTGCAGGAAAAGTTTATGAGATGCATTATTTGAATGCTTGGCTAAAAAGATGTGTCTTTAATCTAGATTTAAACAGAGAGAGTGTGTCTGAACCCCGAACGTTATCAGGAAGGCTGTTCCAGAGTTTGGGAGCCAAATGCGAAAAAGCTCTACATCCTTTAGTAGACTTTGCTATACTAGGTACTACCAACAGTCCAGAGTTTTGGGACCTTAGGGAGCGTGATGGATTGTAGCGTGGTAGAAGACTAATTAGGTACGCAGGAGCTAAACTGTTAAGTGCCTTATAGGTAAGAAGTGCTATTTTGTAGCTGATGCGGAACCTAATAGGCAGCCAGTGCAGAGACTTTAAAAATGGGATAATATGATCATATTTTCTTGACCTGGTAAGGACTCTAGCAGCTGCATTTTGGACTATCTGTAGCTTGTTTCTTGAAGACGCAGGACAACCACCTAGTAGTGCATTACAATAGTCCAGTCTAGAGTCATGAATGCGTGAAACAGCTTTTCTGCATCAGAAACAGGTAACATGTTTCATAGCTTGGCAGTGTTTCTAAGATGGAAGAATGCGGTTTTTGTAACATGAGAAATATGATTTTCAAAAGAAAAGAAAGTTCCAGTCTAAGATAACACCCAGACTTTTGACTAGTGGACATAACAGTACATCTGTCTAGTTGTAAATCGTAAATCAAAAGATTCTGTGTACTGTTTTTAGGTCCAATAAGTAATATCTCTGTCTTATCTGAATTTAATAGCAGAAAATTATTGGTCATCCAATCTTTTACATTTTTAACACACTCTGTTAACTTCAATAATTTAGACGTTTCATCTGGTCTTGTTGAGATATATAGTTCAGTATCATCAGCATAACAATGGAAACTAATCACATGTTTTCTAATAATATTACCAAGGGGCAGCATGTATATTGAAAATAGCAGAGGACATAGGACAGATCCTTGTGGCACTCCATACTTTACTAATGATAACTGAGATGACTCCCCATTTAAATAAACAAAGTGGTAGCGATCAGACAGGTAGGATCTAAACCATTTTAAAGCCTTCCCTTGGATACCTGCATAATTTAGTAGTCGATCTATCAGTATGTCATGATCTATAGTGTCGAACGCAGCACTGAGATCAAGTAAAACTAGCAATGAGATGCAGCCTTGGTCTGACACAAGAAGCAATTCATTAGTGATTTTAACAAGTGCAGGTTCTGTGCTGTGATGGGGCCTGAAACCTGACTGAAATTCTTCATAGATATTTTTTTTGCAGGAATGAGCACAGTTGAACAGATATAACTTTCTCTAAAATTTTAGACATAAATGGAAGATTAGAAATGGGTCTGTAATTTGCCAGTTCACTAGGGTCTAGTTGTGGTTTCTTAATAAGAGGCTTAATAACCGCCAGCTTGAATGGTTTAGGGACGTGACCTAAAGATAACGATGAGTTGATAATATTGGGAAGTGGTTCTTCTGCCACAGGTAACAATTCTTTCAGTAATTTAGTGGGTACGGGATCTAATAGGCATGTTGTTGGTTTAGACACAGTGATAAGTTTATTTAACTCTTCCTGTCCTATAGCGGTAAAGTACTGCAGTTTTTCTTTGGGTGTGATGAAAGAAGTGGACATATTAGACACAGTAGAATCTACATTGGTTATTGTATTTCTGATGTTATCTATTTTATCAGTGAAGAAATTCATAAAGTCATTACTATTAAACTGTAAAGGAATATTTAGATCGGGTGGCATCTGGGTATTTGTTAATCTAGCCACTGTGCTAAATAAAAACCTTGGATTGTTTTGGTCATTTTCTATGAGTTTGCGGATATGCTCAGCCCTAGCAGCTTTTAAAGCCTGTCTGTATCTGGACATACTGTTCATGCAATTCTAAAAACTTCCAAGATAGTTTTTCTCCATTTGCACTCAAGATTATGAGTTTCTTTCTTGAGAGAATGGGTATTACTGTTGTACCATGGCGCAATACATTTTTTTTCTAACTTTTTTTCAGTTTGATGGGGGCATCACCTTCTAATGTATTGGAGAAGATGGTGCCCATATTGCTAGTCATTTTGTCTAGATTCTGTGTATTAATGGGTACACAGAGCAGTTGAGATAAATCAGGAAGGTTATTTGTAAATCTATCTTTGGTGGCTGGAACAATAGTTCTGCCAAGACGATAACGCAGAGCCATAAAGTTAATATCAGTGATACGCAGCATGCACGATACAAGGAAATGATCAGAAACATCATCTCTTTGAGGTACAATATCTATATCAGTAAGATCAATTCCATACAATATAATTAAATCTAGCATATGATTAAAACGATGAGTGGGCCCGGTGACATTTTGCTTGACTCCAAAAGAGTTTATTAGGTCAGTAAACACAAGTCCTAACGCATCATTTGTATTATCAACGTAAATGTTAAAATCTCTGACAGTTAGCGCTTTATCAAAATTAACAAATAGCTCTGAAAGGAATTCGGCAAATTCTTTTAGGAAATCTGTATATGGCCCTGGCATAGCTAAAACAAGAGATAGGAGAGATTTCTTTTGCATATCTGACAGAGTAACATTAAGCAAAAGTATTTCAAATGAATTAAACCTGTATCCTGTTTTCTGAGTAACATTGAGAATATCACTATTGTTGCAACACCACCACCATGACCACTCTGACGGGGCTCATGCTTATAATAGTTTGGTGGAGTAGACCCATTTAGACCAATATAATCATTAGGTTTTATTCAGGTTTCAGTTAAGCAAAGTACATAAAAACTATTATCTGTGATCATTTCATTCACAATAACTGCTTTGGTGTAAGTGATCTAATGTTTAGGAGCCGAAGCTTGCATGTATTTTGCTTTTTTCTGGTTTAATTATGATCTATTGTTTCTATTTTCTATTTTTTCTTTCAAATTTGAAGACTCAGATAAGAGGTGGGGTGAGCTAATCATAGACTAAAGACCCATGTAAACAATTAATTAATATTTCTTGTTTCTTATAGCATTATAGTTTTGTCTTGATTGTAGTGTGATCAACATTTGTGTAAGCAGTAGATGTGTTAGGGAAGTAACATGTAACATTTTAATTATAATTACATTATAAAATGAATGAAATGACCCAAAAAAAAGTTTCGTTCATTATGCTGAACGAGACTCAAACTTCCCATTACTACACTGAAGCAGCAGGAGTAATGTAGGCCTCAGTCGACAACTGTAAAAGTAGGCATTCGCAACACAAATGTGGAAAAGCATTCCCGGAATATCGCATTAACAAGCTAAATAAACAAACTATGCTGTTACAATTCTCAAAGCACTGACATAATGAATTTAACTCGGGACTTTGTGTATATTTGTGAAATCAGACTTACCTTTTTGATTCCGCGCCCTCACAGACCACTTTCTTTCGTGCTCTTTCCCTGGCTTGTCTCGCTTCCAATCTCGCGATACCATCCTGAATTGACAGTAATGACAACGGCTGTTAAACAGAATTATTAGCTTAGGTACACTTCTGTTTTCTGAAATTTTTAATTTGTGTATACACGAATAACGTCTTATCCCTGAAAATTGTCGTAGCAGCCGTAAAAGCACTAAAAGACACTGAAGCAGCACGAGTTGGCTTCGGTCGACAACTGTAAAAGTAGGCCTCAGCGACACAAATGTGGAAGAGCATTCAAGAATCTCGCGTTAACAAGCTAATTTAATACACTGTGCAATTACAATTTTTCAAGCATTGACATAGTGCTTGAAACTCATTAACCTCATGTATATTTGTGAAATCAGACTTACCTTTTGGTTGTGCTCCCTCGATGACTTCTTTCGCACTCTCTCCCTCCTTCTCTGGTTAACGTTAACATTCCTGGTCTTGCCTCCACTCTCGTGATATTACCCTGAATCGACAGAAATTATGACGACTGTTGTTAAGCAGAAAATAAATTAGTGTATGAAATTTTATTTTCTGAAATTAGGAATTTGTATAAAATATTCTAACGTTTCCCTCTGAAAATCGTTGTAGCAATCTGACACTGAAGCGACACAGACAGGCCTTACAAGTCGACAAAACTGACACAACTTTCCTAACTTTTGCGTTAACAACAATTACACTGTTACGTGTTGTGCTGGACTGACGAGACGAGAGACGATACAAACAAATAACAATTTAATATAACTCTTCGTAGGAACAGGCAGGAACAGAACGATACATCCACACACTTCCAAATAACGTCAAGGACCGACAGCAAACTCAAAACACAAGCAAACTTATAAAGGGAGAGACTAATTACAAACACAGGTGTAGGGGATGACGGTAATGAGGGTTAAACCAAAACAGACAGATTGACGGGGGGAGACAATGGGAGAAACCAAAAGACATAAACAGACATTACGCCCCCCTCCAAATAGGCGCGTCTCGCGCCGTACAACATACAAGAAAAAACAAGAGAATAGGTGGGCGGTTCAGGAGGCCATGGCCAGACAGACAGTTCAAATAAACATAACATAGTCCAGGGGGGTGACGAAGGTGGAAGGAGCCAAGGAGGGAACAGGAGGGACCAAGCAGGAGAAGCAGAAGGAAACCCAGACCGCAGCCATGATGACGACCCACGGTGGAGCCGACGGAGGGAGGAGCCATGGTGGAGGAAAGGCTGACGACTCCAGGGGGCTGACTGACGGAGGCGGAGCCGCTGGCGGAGGAGCCCGAGACGGAGAGCCGAAGATCCAGGGCGACACCGAGGATCCAGAGGGCCAAGGCGGAGACCCGGAGGTCCGCGGCGGAGCCGGAGCGACAGAGGATGGAGGCTGTGCCGGAGGGAGGGAGGAGGTCCACAGAGTCGGTGGGACGGAGTGACGAGGCACAGCCGGAGGAACAGAGTCCTGAGGTGATGGAGGGACGACGACCGACCAGGGCGGAGCCGGAAAGATGAGGGAGCCCAGTGGAGCTGGTGGACCGACGGGCGACAATGGAGACGAGGGCGCTGAGAGCCATGGTGGAGCCGTGGAGTTCTGGACTCTGAGGCTGGAGGCGGAGCTGAGGGATCCTCCAGCACTGACACCGATGGAAGCTGGCAGACCCGTAGCGAGCCCACTGCACAGGTGGTGGACTAAGGGTTAGCAGAGGGGCTGTCAGGGGACAGCGGTGAACAGACAGACGTTGACACAGGCAGAAGAGGGAGGGTGGGTGTGGATTCCATACAGGCAGGTATAATGTGACAGGGATATATTTCCGTAAAGAAGTCTATTAAATCCCCAGAGTTATTTTCTAGAACTTCCGTAGAAAAGTCAATCAAGTCCCCAGAGTTATCTTCCAGCTCACCCCCAGCAGTGGTGCAGTGGGCAGGGCTCTCCATAGCCCTCACTTGCTCCATCTTGCACTCCCCCGTCGTGGTAGTTGTAGCCGGCTCTCGCACCTGATCGGACGTGTTGGGCTCTGGCTCTGTGGCGATCTTTGACTCAGTCGCTCATGGCTCTGGCTCATCAGCCGCGGTGGGCTCTGGCTCAAACTCTGCATGTCGGGGTGCTGGTTGGCTGGGCTCTGGGTCTTGAGTGGGGCTGGTGTCATCCACGGTCAACGAAGATCTACAGGACACCAGCACCCACTCGATGTAGTCGGCGAAGCTCTCTCGTGGACCCTCCCCGGACAGCTGCGCTTTCGTGGCGATGTTCAGACCTGCACGGTAGAATGTGCAAAGGCTGCTGTCCGGGTAGTGTGTGAGTGGTACGAGGTGGACGAAGTCTCTAGTGTGGTCCACGAGAGAGCGATTCCCCTGCTCCAGGAGAAGGAGGAGGACAGCAGGGTTACCCATAACGAAAAACAAAACAAAACACTCAGAAAAAAAAAGCGGAAAATAAAGCAGGGAAATGCCGGGGAAAAACTGTATCGGTCGGTCCTTCTGTTACGTGTCGTGCTGGACTGACGAGACGAGAGAAGAGATACGATACAAACAAATAACAATTTAATATAACTCTTCGTAGGAACAGAACGATACATCCACACACTTCCAAATAACGTCATGGACCGACAGCAAACTCAAAACACAAGCAGACTTATAAAGGGAGAGACTAATTACAAACACAGGTGTAGGGGATGACGGTAATGAGGGTTAAACCAAAACAGACAGATCGACGGGGGGAGACAATGGGAGAAACCAAAAGACATAAACAGACATAAATGTGACATACACACAGACATAATTGAATTTCGGTAATGTTTTGACTGGGCTTCAACCGTTTAGCATTCAACGGTATATCAATGTTGTTTCACCGTTGAAACAACAAGTTTACAATGTAACTTTTGTAGAAAGATTTCAGTAGGATAATGCACCCTACCACAAAGCAAAAATGGTTCAGGAATGGTTTGAGGAATACAACAACGAGTTTGAGGTGTTGACTTGGCCTCCAGATTCCCCAGTTCTCAATCCAATCAAGCATCTGTGGGATGTGCTGAACAATCAGGTGTGATCCACGGAGGTCCCACCTTGCAGTTTACAGGACTTAAAGGATCTGTTGCTAACATCTTGGTGCCGGATATCACAGCACACCTTCAGGGGTCTAGTGGAGCCCATGCCTCAATGGGCCAGGGCTGTTTTGACAGCAAAAGAGGGCCAAACATAAAATCAGGAAGGTGGTCATAATGTTCTGCCTGACCGTTGTATGTTGATTATTTATCTAGCCAGAAAGACTCCTGAGCAGCATCCTTTTTATTTTGGGCATGTCATTAATGTCTCCATGCCAAAATGGGGGGTGCTTGAAAAGGGGTTAAAAAGTGAATTTTGTAAAAGACAATATTTCCCTTTGTATTGAACTTTAAGCATTGTAACTTGCAGATGTTTTTTTATACTCAAACAGCAACGTTACACACTAAAGTTAAAAAGTTGAAATCATAATCAGTGACCCCTTTGGTTTAGATCAGAATACTGTCAAATCTTGAAAAACAATGTCATAAATAGATTTTCTTTATCAATGAACTAATATTAACTAAAATAATTAAGCATTTGATGTGACCATCCTTTGCATTTAAAGTAGCTTTTGCCCTAGGTGCACTTGTGCAGAGTTTTTCAGGTAGCTTTGCAGGTAGGTTACTTGAAGCATCTTGGAGATGTTGCCACAGTTCTTCTGGATTTAGTCTGTCTCAGTTTTTCTGTTTCTTCATGTCATTCCAGAGACAGACTGGATGATGGGATCAGATCTCTGTGTGGAGCACTGGCTGTTGTCAGACTCTTAGTGTAAACAAAAATCTCACTAGATTATTACAATTAATGGCAAACAGAATGTTTGGAAATGTAAACTGATGTTTCCTACTGACACACTACTCACTAAAAAATGTTGGGTTAAAAATAACCCAACTAGTAACCCAACTATGGGTTGGTATAGCACCTTCCCATCTATGGGTTATTTTAACCCAATGAATTGGGTTAAAATCCAGTTGGGTTAAAAGTAACCCAACAGTTGAGTTAATTATTTAGATTCATTTATATCAGTTTTTATTTATTTATTTATTAATAAAAATACACTATAACACTAGTTTGTTTTTAAATAAATATTTTGTTTATTTAAATATGCGAATAATTTTTTTACAAATATATTTTTAAATGTAAAACAGTCATACTGCAAATGTTTACAAAATAAGTGTACAAGAATGTGAAAATATAATACATTCAAAACACACAAATATGCACATACAACTGACATATTTTCAAGATGTACACTGAATTCAAAACCAACAAATGTGACTCTGGTCCACAAAATCGTCATAAGGGTCAAGTTTTTTGTATTTAAATGTAAACATCATCTGAAAGCTCAATAAATAAGCTTTCTATTAATATGTGGTTTGATAGGATAGAACAACTATTTGAAAATCTGGAATCTGAGGGTGCAAAAAAATCTAAATATTGAGAAAATTGCAAAGTTCTTAGCAATACATAGCAATACATTAGCAATACATTCAGTTTCGATATACTTATGGTAGGAGATATCTTCATGGAACATGATCTTTACTTAATGTTCTAATGATTTTTGGCATGAAAGAAAATTTTATAATTTTGACCCCTGCAATGCAATTTTGGCTATTTCTGCAAACGTACCCATAATACTTATGACTGGTTTTGTTGTCCAGGGTCATAAATGTGTATCAATTCATATTTATTTATAT